>NC_060187.1:56830928-56918428 GCF_021184085.1 Oncorhynchus gorbuscha
ATAAAAAGCCATGTTGGATAGATAGATAGATAGATAGATAGATAGATAGATAGATAGATAGATAGATAGATAGATAGATAGATAGATAGATAGATAGATAGATAGACCTTCAACCCAAAGACCTACATTTGGGGTTTATTTGGTGCTTTGACAGGCAGATTGCTTACTGGAATATGGGACAGGAAAGTGATGGAGAGGGAGAGATGGTTTGACACACAAATAAGGATAACACGAGTAGGAGAAGTGTAGGTACAGGCATAGGTGGAAGCTATTTGAAATGTTGAATAAATACTATTTGAAATGTTGAATGTTGAATTAGAAAGTCAGAGAAATGTGTACAATTGTGAAATTGTATGGCAACAAAGAGACAACAAATGAGTTTTCAGGTTATATTTTGAAGTGTAGCAAAAGTAAAACTGTTGATGTGGCTCATCTTTGACATAATGTATCATCATATTGTGCTGGGATGGAGAATTCAAAAACAAGCGAAGAGAGGCGAGGGCTCCCAAGTGGCACTGCGGTCTAAGGAACTGCATCTCAGCGCTAGAGGCGTCGCCACAGACCCTGGTTCAATTCCAGGCTGTATCACAACCAGCCGCGATTGGGAGTCCCATAGGGCGGCACACAATTGGCCAAGCGTCATCCGGGTTAGGTTTGGGCCAGGGTAGGCCGTCATTGTAAATAAGAATTTGTTCTGACTTGCTTAGTTAAATAAAATAAAAGTCAGGTTTCCATATACCTAAAGTGACATATAACCAATATGTAGAATTCATTTAACCACAACTGATATTACCTACATCTGAAATTGTTTCCTGTGGTTCGTCCAGATGACTTTGAGTGCCATGTCATCAACAGTTTGTTAGCTACATTCCTCCAGACACTAAGTAATAACTGGTGGGATGTGACAGACTACATGAGTGTCTATTCATTTCATTGTAAAGCCCCTCCCCCATCTCTTCTGTAATTGGCCAGCCTCACCACAAATACAGTGTGACAGCTAAAAGCAGCAGACAAGTTGGGACATGTTGCTAATTGTGAGATGTCGTTACATCTTTAGGAGAATGGCTCCTGGGCTTGATAGGAGATGTGTCTAAAGCCATATCACACACCCTAAATCCACCATATCCCCCCCCCTATAAGCCCCCCACTCACCACCATTCCCTGAAAACGCCACAACCCCCCCCCCCCTAGCCCTCCAAAAGCCTGGTAATTGTGCAGTCTGACCTAGTTAGCCAGACAGACTAGCAGCATGTCGTATCATCTCAACAGGTAACGATGCTCAGTGACGCTACTTCAGACCTTAATTGTGGTGGCAGATCTGGTGTGTGGGGCGGGGTGTGTGTACGTAAAAGAGGGCTGGTGTACTCTCGGATGGGGTCAATGAAAATGACTTGTCACAACACACACTCACGGTCAGTGATACTCTGAGACAAACCCCACCCGTACAAAGAAATCACATGGCTTTCAGACACTTGTTTCACATGCTTATTTTTTCACCACTTCTAGCTACATCTTGGTCTTCCATCCAAGGACCAAACAGGACAGACCCTGCTTAGCTTCAGAGGCAAACCAGCAGTGGGATGCAGGGTGGTATTTTGCTGGAATAAATGTGCCACAACTTGCAACATGAAACGAGGCAGCAAAGGACAGGGTAACATAACCAAAGATAGGGAAAATTGCATAAATAAAATGAAAACTATTTTTTTGCATCCATTTACAATTCATTTGCTCTTGCATTTCAACATGATTTCCTTGCAATATTTTGTTTTGCTCTCAATACTTTGGGGTTTATGTTTTGTAGGCAATACTTAGAATGTTGTTCTTGACTTCAAAAGTTTTGGTTGATATTAATGGCACAAAAGTAACTCACTCACTAGAGGATTGCATCATATAATAACACTATTACTCTCTTTAAGGTGCTTAAAGCGGCAGACCTTCATTGAATTATTAACAAAGTGTTCTCCCTGCCACAGTTTCAGTAAAAGGCTGAGGGATGGGGCAGGAGACATGCAACCACTCCCAAATGAAACGCTGTGGATGCAAGGACTGACCCTCCATCATACCAAAAGGATGGTTTTAACCATGTTTTTAGGCTATGCAGTGGGTCTTTGCATTTCATTTGTTCACAAACAGTGGAGTTAAACAAGCTTATATTTGGTGTTCTGATGGGGTGACAGTTGAACCAAAATCGTGAGACATTTATACGTTATATTCTTCAAGAATCAATGGGTACATATCATTAATTGATATGGATGTAGAAACTTTAACAGGCAGTGCCCTTCCCTACAGCAGAACTATTGCTGCCATTTTAACGTGATTCAATAAATTTGCCCCGCAAAAAAACCTATTCTACCCACTGTTACGCGAATGTCCCGCAAAATCGTTCCCCTTGTCCTGCATTTGGGCTTTTTAGATGTGGTCACCCTAATTCCACCGGTGGAAACATTGTAACTGCAACATGTCTATCGGGAATAGAACATGAGATTTTCACGTGATGTGAATTGCAGTTTCACATGTGAAATACGTGGCTTCACACGTTAAAAACGTTCACATGTGAAAATTAGATGCTGTATGCAGATTCACATGTAAAAGTGTTTACCTGCAATTCACATGTTGAGGTCAAAACATGCTATGCCACTACCATGTGAAAAGGTGGCGTTTACGTGTGAACTCAAAATGGAAATCATGTGAAAATCTGGTTTCACATGTGAAATTTGAAACTCAACATGTGAAAAGAAAATATCGATTTCAGATGTGAAAATGAGATTTGACGTGTTTACATTTTTTTTTTTGAAAGGGAACACATGACCACACACTAAGCAGTCAATCTCAATTGTATTGAAGATGCCTTGTCGTTGTCCGTTTTTCTCACTTGAACCTGTTGTAAACATGCACTGATATAAAATATCATCTCTTAGACAAACAGTAAAGTAAAATAAAACAGTCAAACATCAACACTAACTCTCATCGACTGTAACACGTTATTATGTCAAACATGAAGAAAAATTGCCACGGCCACATTGTCAAATTACACTGTGATAAACCCTAGCACATTTACTCAGTCACACGCACAAGCCCATAAATAGGTAGAGTCATCCAGAGAGATGCACACAGAGAGAGACAGAGAGTGACACACAGTGAAGCATGCAGCATTCATCTCTCAGTAATTTAACCACAGGGACCCCTAACCGCCTTGACCCTTAATAGCAGGAGCTGTCAATAGAGACAAGGTCAGTGAACCTAGGCCAGCGTGTCAGACTCCCTCAGCACAGGGAGGGAGTGCATGTGTTTGTTGGTGTGTGTGTGCGCGCGCGCGCGCAAGCCATGTCTGTGCGTGTGTGGGTGCATGTGTGTCCTTGTATGTGTGTGTACATGTGTTGCTGCTTCACTCACACTGAATCGCAACAGGAACAGCCTTGTGTACCCACTCAAGAGGAGAGAAAAGAGACGGAGACTTATCCACAGCTTATCCATCTAACTGAGAAAGAGAGAGGGGAAAGTACTCCCTGTCAAGTGCAGTCAGTCTGTCTAGGTTTTTCTGCCTCTAATTGAGATTAAAGTCAATGAAAAATACAAAAAAAGACAAAAAATAAAAAGAGAATCATCAAGCCGGTAATAGGATTATTGGTTGTTTGTTTGTTTGTTATGGATGGCGGATTAAAAAGTAAACCGGGGTTAAATGCAGAGGAGATTAACTCAGCCGTTAGTTATCGCCCATTTCATAAAATTAGCACACGCAACAGACTGAGAGCTCATTTGCATGTTGAGATAACAGCAACATTGTTGTACGAGTGTTGGCGCTAATTAGAGGTTGTGTGGATACTGTTATGATGAATTAAACCCTTCATCATTAACACTGAGGAGAACTCGCAAATTATTGGAGGGGAAAAAATATTGAAATCCAAGCTTGAAAGAGTATTTACATGATGTCAAGTTGACTGACGTCAAAAGGGAGCGAGACGAGGCCCGGGTTTACCCTTTGAATAATATCAAAGTCATTAAGATACAAGTTGAAATATTACGTGGTTAAATGACCCTCGTGGTTGACCTATTTGTGTGTGTGTGTGTTCATAATAATAATAATAATAATAATAACAATTAGGTAGACACTTGTATCCTATAGCAAGTGTGTGTGTGTGTTCATGATAATAATAATAATAATAATAACAATTAGGTAGACACTTGTATCCTATAGCAAGTGTGTGTGTGTGCATGTGTGTGTGTTCATAATAATAATAACAATTAGGTAGACACTTGTATCCTATTGCATGTGTGTGTGTGTGTGTGTTGTGTGTGCATGTGTGTGTGTGTGTGTGTGCATGTGTGCGAGCTTGCGTGCGTGTGTGTTCATAATAATAATAACAATTAGGTAGACACTTGTATCCTATTGCATGTGTGTGTGTGTGTGTGTGTGTGTGCATGTGTGTGTGTGTGCGTGCGTGCAATCGTGCGTGTGTGTGTGTTCATAATAATAATAACAAATAGGTAGACACTTGTATCCTATTGCATGTGTGTGTGTGTGCGCGCGTGCGTGTGTGTGTGTGTGTGTTTGCTTTATCTAAAGTGCTTTTATTTATGTGGCGTAAAATGAGGAGCTGCTCTCTCGAACTGGTCCTTCAAAAACATCAGGGAATGAATATAACTAACTAGCCTTCAGACAGACAGTACAGTATGTTATGCAATATAAAGGCATGCTAATTAAAGCCTTCTCTCTGTCAGTTCTGCTGGATAAACACTTCAAGAACCTCTAGAGACAGTTAGACAGAGAATAGATGCCACCATGATGACATGGAAATATCCTCCGTTGAAACATATTTAGTTAAAGATGACAATGGTGACAATGGTGACAAAAAAATGATATTGATTAGGCTCTTCCTTTGTTTTCAGTTATAGAAGCAAGCCACATAGATTTGATACTGTATTGAGCAGTTGCTTAAAGAGCTATGACCATAAAAATATGAATATATGTCTATTCCTATAATTTTGTACATACATCACTTCAATTTACATTTCTCCCAAGCAGGCATTCAACCATGTAGGAGTCAATAGCTTAATACTAAGCAATGCCATTATTCTTGTGAGATTTTGTTCTGCTAATTGTGGTTTAGTGTGTTATTGTAGCGTTACTTCCTTGACGCTGTATCCATCCAGTCCCTCTATGTTGTGTTAAATGACCAGATGAGAGGCCGCAGATGTGAAGGCCGTCATGCCTGCAGGCGTAGCTGACCTCCGCTGGCTGCCTGTGACGCCTCTCCCCGCTAACTAGCTCCAGGCTAAAAACAAAGAGGGAAGAGGGGGGGAGAGTTGCATGGGGCAAAGACTTAATTTGACTATTTTGTCACAAAATGTACAAAGGGCTGTTCTGAACTGTAACATTTTACACACTGTGTTTAATCCCATTCTGTCATGGCTAACAGGAGGCTAACAGCAAGGGCATCGTTTTCCCTGGAGTGTGGCCCAGTAGCTAGCGATTAGCATTTCTGTTTTCCTACACTCGTCTTTATGTGTGGTGAATCAATATGTTTATTGACAATAATGTGTTTATTGTCAACAATATGTTTATTGTCAACATGTTTCGTGACAACGTTACGTTCTCTCCGTTTTAGCCATTAGACTGACTGAGCACTGACTTTCCTCTCACAAAATTGGACCTGGTGTAGAAAACATATGATGTAAATCGTTGAGTTGAACAGCTAGACAGAGCCTTCAGAAACTATTCACACCCCTTGACTAATTCCACATGTTGTTGTGTTACAGCCTGGATTCAAAATAGACTGAGTCCTTTTTGTTCTCATCCATCTACACACTGCACTCCATAATGACAAAATAAAAACATGTTTTTAGAAATGTTTGAAAGATGTATTGAAAATTAAAAGGGAAATATGTAATGTACATACTGTGAGTATTCACACCTCTGAGACAATACGTGTTAGAATAACCTTTGGCTGCAAATAGAGCTGTGAGTCTTTCTGGGTAAGTCTCTAGGAGCTTTGAACACCTGGATTGTACAATATTTGCCCAATATTATTTTCAAAATCTTTCAAGCTATACAAACTGGTTGTTGATTATTGCTAGACCACTATTTTGAAGTCTTGCCATGGATTTCCAAGCAGATTTAAATCAAAACTGTAACTTGGCCACTCAGAAACATTCACTGTCTTCTTGGTAAGCAACTCCAGTGTAGATTTAGCCTTGTGTTTTAGGTTATTGTCCTGCTGAAAGGTAAATTCATCTCCCAGTGTACAGAGGAAAGCAGACCGAACCAGGTATTCCTTTACGATTTTGCCTGTGCTTAGTTCCATTCATTTTGTGTCCTGAAAAACTCCCCAGTCCTTAATGATTACAAGCATACCTATAACATGATGCAGCTGTATTGATGCACCATCCGAAGTGTAATTAATAACTTCAACATGCTCAAAGGGATATTCAATGTCTTTAAAAATATATTTTTTTATCCATCTACCAATAGGTGCCCTTTTCTCGCAAGGCATTGGAAAACCTCGTTGGTCTTTGTAGTTGAATCTATAAGGGCACAAAGCAAGACCCAAATGCAGGCACAGGAGGAAGATGGTAGAGCTCCGCTATTTATTATAACAAAGGGAGCAGGCAAAGGCAGGTCGGGGCCAGGCGAGAGTTCATAAACCAGGTCTGAGTCCAAACAGTACCAGACGATAGGCAGGCTTGAGGTCAGGCAGGGGTCAGAAACCAGATCCGAGTCCAAAACAGTACAAGGGGATAGGTAGGCTGGTAGTCAGTGGTCAGACAGGCGGGTTCGGAGTCAGGACAGTCAAGGGTCGAAACCGGGAGGACTAGAACCAAACAGAGACAAACAGGGGGAAAAATAGGAGCAAGGAAAACCGCTGGTTGACTTGGCAAACAAGACGAACTGGCAGAGAGACAGGAAACACAGGCATATATACACCGGGGATAATAAGCGACACCTGGAGGGGGTGGAGACAATCACAAGGACAGGTGAACCAGATCAGGTGTGACAGAATCTGCGTTTGAAATTCACTGCTCAACTGGGGGACCGTACAGATAATTGCGTGTGTAGGGTACAGAGATGAGGTAGTCATTAGAAAATCATGTTAAACTATTATTTCACAAAGTGAATCCATGCAACTTATCATTTTTACTCCTGAACTTACTTAGGCTTGCCATAACGAAGGGGTTGAATATTTATTGACTCAAGACACTTCAGCTTTTAATTTTTAATACATTTGTAAATAACAAATATAAAAAATAATTCCACACTGACATTATGGGGTAATGTGTGAGCCAGTGATTAAAACAACTCAATTTAATCAAACTTCAGGCTGCAACGCAACAAAACCTGGAAAAGGTCAAAGGGTGTGAATACTTTCTGAAATAACTGCAGATGTTTTTAGGCTTTGTATGTTCATGTCTCATTTTAATATCGTATTTGTCTGAAGAGGAAGACAGCATCAAATGAAGAAGATGGGAGATCTATAAAGAGAAAAACCCAGGTGTCGATGTTTGAGCTGCCACGTCCCCTTTGAGTGACAGCCAACAATCTTTCCAAGGCTTCCTAGTGCGACGCCAAGGACAAACTGCACTGCACATCACATGCTGGCAAAGACGGCACACATCACACGGCACGCGGCCACTGATCTCAGCGCCGGAGGCCGCCAATCAAGCACATCACAAAGCGCTGACAGCGGCCAGGGCCAGAGACTTAACCCCTCGCCTGCCAAGCCTGAGACCACACCAAACACACACAAACACGCAGGGCACGCATTCACACACACGCGCATGCACACACAGACAGACAGACACACAGTCTGAGCAGGTATGAATCTATAGTCCATCCCAAACCATGCAAACTGATCATCCCACAGGGATCGCTTTCCAGGGTGTAGTGATGTTGTTGTTTCCACCTGGACCACAGTATTATTGCCATATTCCCACACTCAGTACTCTACCAGTACCATTACATAGTAACATTAGTAAGACCACACATCTAACTTCATTGTGTATGTCAGATAATGCACAATAAGATACTCTGTTTGACACGTACATAGCGTTTTAATGGGCCTGATGCTTGATGCAGTGGTCTCATATTGTTTCCCTTACGAGAGGGATTTTTGATGTGTTGTCAGGCCTGGTGTAAAAATAACTGAAGTGACAGGGTTGTCTTGGTTGTCACAGTTGTCAGGCTGGTGCGGATTTTCACAGCCGTGGGTCGTTGGTGTGTGTGGATGTGTGTACATATGTGTGTGTGTGTGTGTGTGTGTGCTCATGTTGTGGGTGACATTGCTGATCGCTGTGTGATGACAGCCTATCATTGTCGCGACGTGAGAGTGAGGGTGGCAGAAGGGCCTTTTTGGCATGTGTTTCTAAACACCTTCATCGGTGTCTGTGGCACTCTGTGGCACTCTGTGGCACTCTGTGGCACTCTGTGGCTGGCTGTACATGGGGAGGGAGGAGAAACAAGTATAATGTTGGAGCAGTCACATTGGCTGTGTCCGGAATGCCACAGTATTCCTTAAATAGTGCGCTTCTCTGAGTTCCCTCAGACTTACTGGGCCGAAGGCGAGTTTTGTGGTCAGGCGTACTCACCATGGGAACCATTGTCTCTGCCTCTCTGGGAATTGTCAGGTGATAATACTGGTAAAAATGTGTCTGTTCAATTAATTACAGTGTATTACAAGATTCTGCCATTCCAGTAAAGCTAGGTAGGGTTACTTTCATCATTGCTAGCTACCCCCACCCTCACACACACACACACACACACACACACACACACACACACACACACACACACACACACACACACACACACACACACACACACACACACACACACACACACACACACACACACACACACACACACACACACACACACACACACACACACACACACACACACACATCCACCTGACAGGGTGAAGTAGAATTATCCAGTAAAAGTGACAGGGATGTGACAAGCAGTCCATTAAATCAAACTCCAGACGCTAGCAGCTCCCCTCCTTCCATCACTCTGGTGATGAGGCCCCCATCAATGTGGCCATTAAGTGGATTGTCTGGCCATGCACAGACAGGCAGCAGATCTGTTACCAGGCATATTTATTTATAATGTCGCCGTGAGGAGTAGGATATCAACATGGCTCTGAAGAGAGCGATAGCCTTGTAGGAACCCGTCAGAATCATCTAATTTGCTCAGATGCAGTTTAAACTCTGTTCCTTGTTTGTTCAGACAAATACAAACTTTATTGACGCGTCAAGAGACAAGACGGCTTGTCATGGAGCAGTGCCACTGTGTTAAAAACGCGCGTTTCACAAGTGAGAAGGCAGTCAACCTTTAAACAGATGGATAATCCCAAGTGGCGCTATAAAATTAATAGACTCTAAACAACCACGGTTGCGCTCACGAAACTGACCATTCCTGTCACAGTCGCCAATGTGTCGTCGTCTCCCCACCTGTGGCCACTGTTTTAATGTACTTTCTGTCATGCAGGTGAAAGAGGACCCAAAAGCGACTTAACAGAAACAGAGTTTATTCAAGTCCAAACAGGGAATAACAGAAATCCTCTAGTCTGTAGAGGGGAATAACTGGAGAAGCGGCCACAGACTGCAGGTCGCCGGGGTAGGCGCAGGCCGTAGTTGACAGAGACACCTGCTCACACGCAGCATCTGATGAAGGCAAAAAACACGACAGGACAGGGCGATACACAATCACAGCAAAAACACGACAGGACAGGGCGAAACGCAATCACAGCATGGTGAATACTAAACAAGGAACCGACGGGACAGGAACGGAACACAAAGGAATAAATAGGAACTCTAATCAGGGGAAAGGATCGGGAACAGGTGTGGGAAGACTAAATGATGATTAGGGGAATAGGAACAGCTGGGAGCAGGAACGGAACGATAGAGAGAAGAGAGAGCGAGAGAGTGAGAGGGGAGGGGGAGAGAGAGGGATAGAAAGAGGGAAAGAACCCAATAAGACCAGCAGAGGGAAACGAACAGAATGGGGAGCACAGGGACAAGACATGATAATAAATGACAAACATGACAGTACCCCCCACTCACCGAGCGCCTCCTGGCGCACTCGAGGAGGAATCCTGGCGGCAACGGAGGAAATCATCGATGAGTGAACGGTCCAGCACGTCCCGAGACGGAACCCAACTCCTCTCCTCAGGACCGTAACCCTCCCAATCCACTAAGTATTGGTGACCCCGTCCCCGAGAACGCATGTCCATGATCTTATGTACCTTGTAAATAGGTGCGCTCTCGACAAGGGGGAGGGGGAGGGAAGACGAACGGGGTGCGAAGAAAGGGCTTAACACAGGAGACATGGAAGACAGGATGGACGCGACGAAGATGTCGCGGAAGAAGCAGTCGCACAGCGACAGGATTGACGACCTGGGAGACACGGAACGGACCAATGAACCGCGGAGTCAACTTACGAGAAGCTGTCGTAAGAGGAAGGTTGCGAGTGGAAAGCCACACTCTCTGGCCGCAACAATACCTTGGACTCTTAATCCTGCGTTTATTGGCGGCTCTCACAGTCTTCCCCGCAGACAAAGGCAGACCGGTAGTGAAGCCTAAGGCGATGTGAGACCATGGTCGAGAAGGAATGGGGAGCGGTCTGAGACGACCGGCAGGAGGAGAGTTACCCGACTTAGTCTGCGCGCAGTCCGAACAAGCAGCCACGAAACGGCGCGTGTCACGCTCCTGAGTCGGCCACCAAAAGCGCTGGCGAATAGACGCAAGAGTGCCTCGAACACCGGGATGACCAGCTAACTTGGCAGAGTGAGCCCACTGAAGAACAGCCAGACGAGTGGAAACAGGAACGAAAAGGAGGTTACTAGGACAAGCGCGCGGCGACGCAGTGTGCGTGAGTGCTTGCTTAACCTGTCTTTCAATTCCCCAGACTGTTAACCCGACAACACGCCCATAAGGAAGAATCCCCTCGGGATCAGTAGAAGCCACAGAAGAACTAAACAGACGGGATAAGGCATCAGGCTTGGTGTTCTTGCTACCCGGACGGTAAGAAATCACAAACTCGAAACGAGCGAAAAACAACGCCCAACGAGCTTGACGGGCATTAAGTTGTTTGGCAGAACGGATGTACTCAAGGTTCTTATGGTCTGTCCAAACGACAAAAGGAACGGTCGCCCCCTCCAACCACTGTCGCCATTCGCCTAGGGCTAAGCGGATGGCGAGCAGTTCACGGTTACCCACATCATAGTTGCGCTCAGATGGCGACAGGCGATGAGAAAAATAAGCGCAAGGATGAACCTTATCGTCAGACTGGAAGCGCTGGGATAGAATGGCTCCCACGCCTACCTCTGAAGCGTCAACCTCGACAATGAATTGTCTAGTGACGTCAGGAGTAACGAGGATAGGAGCGGACGTAAAACGTTCTTTTAGAAGATCAAAAGCTCCCTGGGCGGAACCGGACCACTTAAAACACGTCTTGACAGAAGTAAGAGCTGTGAGAGGAGCAGCAACTTGACCGAAATTACGAATGAAACGCCGATAGAAATTAGCGAAACCTAAAAGCGCTGCAACTCGACACGTGACCTTGGAACGGGCCAATCACTGACAGCTTGGACCTTAGCGGAATCCATCTGAATGCCTTCAGCGGAAATAACGGAACCGAGAAAAGTAACGGAGGAGACATGAAAAGAGCACTTCTCAGCCTTTACGTAGAGACAATTCTCTAAAAGGCGCTGTAGAACACGTCGAACGTGCTGAACATGAATCTCGAGTGACGGAGAAAAAATCAGGATATCGTCAAGATAGACAAAAACAAAGATGTTCAGCATGTCTCTCAGAACATCATTAACTAATGCCTGAAAAACAGCTGGCGCATTGGCGAGACCGAACGGCAGAACCCGGTACTCAAAATGCCCTAACGGAGTGTTAAACGCCGTTTTCCACTCGTCCCCCTCTCTGATGCGCACGAGATGGTAAGCGTTACGAAGGTCCAACTTAGTAAAGCACCTGGCTCCCTGCAGAATCTCGAAGGCTGATGACATAAGGGGAAGCGGATAACGATTCTTAACCGTTATGTCATTCAGCCCTCGATAATCCACACAGGGCGCAGAGTACCGTCCTTCTTCTTAACAAAAAGAACCCCGCCCCGGCCGGAGAAGAAGAAGGCACTATGGTACCGGCGTCAAGAGACACAGACAAATAATCCTCGAGAGCCTTACGTTCGGGAGCCGACAGAGAGTATAGTCTACCTCGAGGAGGAGTGGTCCCCGGAAGGAGATCAATACTACAATCATACGACCGGTGAGGAGGAAGGGAGTTGGCTCGGGACCGACTGAAGACCGTGCGCAGATCATGATATTCCTCCGGCACTCCTGTCAAATCGCCAGGTTCCTCCTGAGAAGTAGGGACAGAAGAAACGGGAGGGATGGCAGACATTAAACACTTCACATGACAAGAAACGTTCCAGGATAGGATAGAATTACTAGACCAATTAATAGAAGGATTATGACATACTAGCCAGGGATGACCCAAAACAACAGGTGTAAACGGTGAACGGAAAATCAAAAAAGAAATAGTCTCACTGTGGTTACCAGATACTGTGAGAGTTAAAGGTAGTGTCTCAAATTTGATACTGGGAAGATGACTACCATCTAAGGCAAACATGGGCGTAGGCTTGTCTAACGGTCTGAAAGGAATGTTATGTTTCCGAACCCATGCTTCGTCCATGAAACAACCCTCAGCCCCAGAGTCAATCAAGGCACTGCATGTAGCACCCGAACCGGTCCAGCGTAGATGGACCGACATAGTAGTACAAGATCTAGATGAAGAGACCTGAGTAGTAGCGCTCACCAGTAGCCCTCCGCTTACAGATGGGCTCTGGCCTCTTACTGGACATGAATTAACAAAATGTCCAGCAACTCCGCAATAGAGGCACAGGCGGTTGGTGATCCTCCGTTCCCTCTCCTTAGTCGAGATGCGAATCCCTCCCAGCTGCATGGGCTCAGTCTCAAAGCCAGAGGAGGGAGATGGTTGCGATGCGGAGCAGGGAAACACCGTTGATGCGAGCTCTCTTCCACGAGCCCGGTGACGAAGATCTACCCGTCGTTCTATGCGGATGGCGAGAGCAATCAAAGAGTCCACATCTGAAGGAACCTCCCGGGAGAGAATCTCATCCTTAACCACTGCGTGGAGTCCCTCCAGAAAACGAGCGAGCAGCGCCGGCTCGTTCCACTCACTAGAGGCAGCAAGAGTGCGAAACTCAATAGAATAATCCGTTATGGACCGTTCACCTTGGCATAAGGAAGCCAGGGCCCTAGAAGCCTCCCTACCAAAAACTGAACGGTCAAAAACCCGAATCATCTCCTCTTTAAAGTTCTGGAACTTGTTAGAGCAATCAGCCCTTGCCTCCCAGATAGCTGTGCCCCATTCTCGAGCCCGGCCAGTAAGGAGTGAAATGACGTAAGCAACCCGAGCTCTCTCTCTAGAGTATGTGTTGGGTTGGAGAGAGAACACAATCTCACACTGCGTGAGAAAGGAGCGGCACTCAGTGGGCTGCCCGGAGTAGCAAGGTGGGTTATTAACCCTAGGTTCTGGAGGCTCGGCAGGCCAGGAAGTAACAGGTGGCACGAGACGTAGACTCTGGAACTGTCCAGAGAGGTCGGAAACCTGAGCGGCCAGGTTCTCCACGGCATGGCGAGCAGCAGACAATTCCTGCTCGTGTCTGCCGAGCATGGCTCCTTGGATCTTGACGGCAGTGTAACGAGCGTCTGAAGTCGCTGGGTCCATTCCTTGGTCGGTTCCTTCTGTCATGCAGGTGAAAGAGGACCCAAAAGCGACTTAACAGAAACAGAGTTTATTCAAGTCCAAACAGGGAATAACAGAAATCCTCTAGTCTGTAGAGGGGAATAACTGGAGAAGCGGCCACAGACTGCAGGTCGCTTCGGGTAGGCGCAGGCCGTAGTTGACAGAGACACCTGCTCACACGCAGCATCTGATGAAGGCAAAAAACACGACAGGACAGGGCGATACACAATCACAGCAAAAACACGACAGGACAGGGCGAAACGCAATCACAGCATGGTGAATACTAAACAAGGAACCGACGGGACAGGAACGGAACACAAAGGAATAAATAGGAACTCTAATCAGGGGAAAGGATCGGGAACAGGTGTGGGAAGACTAAATGATGATTAGGGGAATAGGAACAGCTGGGAGCAGGAACGGAACGATAGAGAGAAGAGAGAGCGAGAGAGTGAGAGGGGGAGGGGGAGAGAGAGGGATAGAAAGAGGGAAAGAACCCAATAAGACCAGCAGAGGGAAACGAACAGAATGGGGAGCACAGGGACAAGACATGATAATAAATGACAAACATGACACTTTCTGTTCCAAAAAATATTGTCCAAAGTTATGTTTGTAAAAACATCTTGGTAACGTGAGTTATTTCTTTATGTTAAGTCTGTAGCTACCAGGGTTGGGCTCAATCCCATTTCAATTCAGTCAATTCAGGAAGTAAACTGAAATTACAAGTCAAATTCCAAACAATGTCCTTATTATCATTGAAATTGACCGCAAATTATAGTTAAGCCTTAAAACAGACCGAAGTGTTAAGGCTTTTAAAATACCCTCCATACTGTTAGGCAGACCAGCAAATGGAGGGTCACATTTCCTATTAGCTGCTATAATCTATGCTAACATGCTAACAGCAGTGGACAGGTGCTAGGACTGTGGCTTTCTTATTCTAGGCCTCGAGGCCCCCACATCCCCACATCTCTATACATCCAGAGCCTGGGTCTGACCAAACCGGCCCCGGGGTCCCTATCTAACCCAACCTCCCCTCCCCACTCCCTCTAATCTGGTTATTGGGGCAACGACAAGGATTAGCCGTGTGACATGGGAGGGGTTTCTCTAACGAGACTGCTCATATGCATAATTCATGTAAACATGATGGTGCGGAAGGGGGGAATTGAGGTGGGGGTGGGGGTTGTTGAGTACAGCCATAATGGAAAAAATGCTTACATACACACAGTGATGTCTGAATAAACACTTCAGTCAGTCACTGGAGCAGAGATGAAATAGAGTGAAATAGATTTGGAGGGGAATGGAATGGAATAGACTGAGGTGTTATTACAGCAAGGGGTGTATTCATTTTATATCAAGACATTCAGAAGGTGCTCAAAGTAGATGATGACCATTGAAATGCAGTGCTCTATGGGGGAATTCTGACCCGAGTTTAAGCGCGCTTAACGTCCATTTTTATGCACTTTTCTCTCTACAAGTATTCTAACCTTGAATTTGGGCAAGAGAATAGCATGCTATTCACCCACTATTTGTTTGGGGTGGAGGTTTAAGAAGGTGTGGCAGAGGTGAGTCTACAGAAAGACGTATTCTTGACTTAATTCCCGTACAATTCCACCACCTTTACGCGCGATGAAACCATGAATAAGGTTGACTGAACCTGCTGTCACATAAACATGACATGTACTGTAGAAGGTTATCATTTTAATCGTAGGTCCTCATAGTTTGCAGGGATGAAATTTTGAGACCCAGGCTTTTCTCAGTTATATTTTAAACGTTGTATTGTGTTAAATATTAGCCACTATCAGGAGCCACCATCAGTAATACACACATATATCTATACTGTGGGGGGGCGGTATAAGGCCAATATACATTTACATTTAAGTCATTTAGCAGACGCTCTTATCCGGAGCGACTTACATATATATCAGCATTCAGGACTAGAACCATCCAGTTTATAATTTAATCTAAGTTTCCTAAGCCTACATTTTGCCTACATTTTGCATCATTCCATTCCATTCCGCTTGCCTTTCTTTAAGCGTTCTCTGGAGTGATGAATCACACTTCACCATTTGGCAGTCCGACAGACAAATCTGGATTTGGTGGATGCTACCTGCCCCAATGCATTGTGCCAACTGTAAAGTTTGGTGGAGGAGGAATAATGGTTTGGGGCTGTTTTTCATGATTCGGGTAGGCCCCCTAGTTCCAGTGAAGGGAGATTTTAAGGCTACAGCATACAATGACATTCTAGATGATTCTGTGCTTCCAACTTTGTGGCAACAGTTTGGGGAAGTCCATTTCCTGTTTCATGACAAGCATGACAATGCCCCCGTGCACAAAGCGATGTCCATTCAAAAATGGTTTGTCGAAATCTGTGTGGAAAAACTTGAATGGCCTGCATAGAGCCCTGACCTCAACCTCATCAAACACATTTGGGATAAATTGGAACGCCGACTGTGAGCCAAGCCTAATCGCCCAACGTCAGGGCTGAATGGAATCAAGTCCCCGCAGCAATGTTCCAACATCTAGTGGAAAGCATTCCCAGAAGTGTGGAGGCTGTTATAGCAGCAAAGGAAGGATCAACTTCATTTTAATGCCCATGAGTTTGGAATGAGATGTTCAAAGAGCATTTGTCCACATACTTTTGGTCATGTAGTATATATATACATACAGTAACAAATTGATTTGTACCCTTTGCCTGATATATGTAGGTCAACAACCATTTGTTTCTTTCATTTGTGAGTTCTTTGCCTTTCCCCATGGTGATTGATGACAAAATGAATTTATATGCACGATACTTAATTGTTATACCTCAATGAAACAGGAAGCCATGGAAGGCCACAATACATTTTTTAAACTGAGAATAACTTTAAAAAGTTGAATGTTAACGCAGATTTTATTTTGTTTGATTTTATTTATAAGAATCTTTAGGGTGCCAATAATTTTGATACCTATCTTTTTCAGAAATGTATTTAACTTGTTAATAAACAAGAGCTCTATATCTGAGTATATTGTTGTATTAGTATACAACACTATACTTTTTTCATTTCTGTTATTTATTTTATCCTGTGTTTTTTTGCTAATCTTTATCATGGGTGCCAATCATTTTGAAGGTGACTGTATATTCCCATGTGTGTTTGTCTGTACATGTGTGTTTGTCTGTGTGTGTGTGTGTGTGTGTGTGTGTGTGTGTGTGTGTGTGTGTGTGTGTGTGTGTGTGTGTGTGTGTGTGTGTGTGTGTGTGTGTGTGTGTGTGTGTGTGTGTGTGTGTGTGTGTGTGTGTGTGTGTGTGTGTGTGTGTGTGTATTATATGTGGCTGTGCTTGTTTGTGTATGTCGCTTTTCACTGGACATGACAAATGTGTCGCCCCTTCAGTGTGGTGTAGCTACAGTACGGAGATGCCCTCCTGCCACCTCCTCCACCCCACCCCCCTCTAACCTCCACCACCGACCTCACCCCCACTCCCCCCCACCGCCACCTGCATAATAACCCCCTCTGTCTTCCCTGCCAGCGCCCATGTCCAAACCAAACACAACAGATCAACAACTCGGCATGCAGATCGTGTCACAGGATAAATTATGTGCAGCGTGTCAGGTTCATACGTGGGCTTGGGCTTGCTGTCCGTGACATGTGTCAGGGAGGCCCTGCGTCTCCCTCGGAACGGGCTAATGACGTGACTCCGGGTAGCCTCCCACCACACCCCACCCGATCCCTCCACCCCCATCAGCACACGTTAGACAACATGTCACTTCCAGGCGGGAAGGACCCTCTGTTTTGGGGGATAAAGACGGACAACGACTGTCTGGTCCACTGCGAGCTAGAGGCTAGTGATGGCTGAGGAACTCCACATATACAACATGACACATTATCCCCTTTTTTGAACAATTCAAACCTTCTCTCTCACACACAGACGTGTGTACACACAGACACACGTGCATGTGCACGCACACACACACGCACGCACGCACACACACACGCGCACGCACGCACACACACACACACACACTCTACCTTGACTTCCCACTCAAGATGGCTGCATTTTTTATTAATGCTCTGTCTCTCAAGTTTTGCTTTTTGTCTTTGTATGCAAATCCTGTCTGACTAGTCTGAATTATGTGTGTCTGTCCGGGCTCCTCTTTGATTCGGAGTGACTGAGGACTGTACACATGGTGATTGCCTCCACTGGGCCTAGTCTGAGCCTTGCATAAGTAATTGAGATGTCAGTATGCGTTCTCATATTCCCACAACAAACTGTAGGAAAACATGCATTGTTGAAGGTCATTTGAATAATTCCTTAATGGAAGGGAAGCCGTTGTTTTCGGGAATGCATGAAAAAGGAAATGTCAATGATCAAAATTAACCAGCATCATATCTCACTGATGCAGCGGCTGCAGTGGTGATTCCTGGAGCTCTTCTCTATTCGCGGGGTGACGGAGTGAATGGATGGATAAGTGTCTCTGTGCATATCAAACATAACAGCAAGCGTAGTGTTTTCTCAATGGTATTTTTGGTAACACAAATTGGTTTCGAGTCATTTTCTACATTGACCTCTCTGATATAAAATAGGAAGCGACGGGGACATGGTGTATCTCATATTCAGAGACCTCTCGAGAGGTCAATGACTAAATCATACACCCACAACAGATAATGGGAAATACATCATTAAAGATGTACTGTATATGTTTTATACATTTGGGTTTTGACAATGTGTCCCCTATTTATTACCATAAAAAGATCACCGAAATGATATTTGGTTATTTATTCTATATTTGTGACCCGTTTCAAGAAGCTAGGTGTGTGCCCCATGTCACTACTTAACACAACTTTTTTTTAACTCAGCATTTGTATTTTTTGCGGCAAAAAAGCCTTCTGGAACATGTGAACTTTCATTTGACTTCATAGAAAAATGATGTGCCATCTGTAAATACGAATAAAACTGTTAAATTACGAGCTTAACTGGCTGAGATAATGGCTGGTCTGGAAATGCTGAGAGATCAGTTTGGATTGGTCTGCCATATAGCACACTTCTGTCTATAACATGAGCTGCTCAGTATGAGTAATTAATCCTTGCTACCGCAGCTTTAAAAAAAAGATATACCATTAGCCATGGAGATCTGCAAAAGTGCTGCTACTGCTCTCAACAACATTGCTGCCCAGAATTTAGCAGTGGGAAAAAGTTGTGATGGACGACTTTCTGCACACGGCAGTGTAAACCGGAGTGACTTGACACAATAATGGGCCAAACAAGCTGTAATTAGCTACAAACCAAACGGAAAAGACAAGCTGCCATGAAGCGTTCGTCCATGCATATGGGTAAGAGTCTAGCAACATTTTCAGATATCATATGTTTCTAATTTTGTCAGAAGTCATTTTCATTGCAAGTTAAAGCATACTGTTCGCTAGCTAGCAAACGTTGGTTTGCTGGCTCGCGAGCTATTGTTGCTGACTTGCTAGCTAACATTGCGTGTATGATCTGTGTAGCAACATTATTCGTATCTCAGAAATCTATTTGCATTGCTAGTTATAGCATAATGTTAGCTAGCTATCTAACATTGAACCTAGTTGGTTAGCATTAGCTACCTTCAGATTCATACTCCAGCATTTCCTGCATGGTGACTAACTATGACAATCAGTTTGTACTGTAGCTATGGTTTGGGATTAAGGTTAATTGCTAGCAAGCTGCATGTCTAAACAAAATACTCCACTTGTAAGAGAATGATTACATGACCCATCAAGTTAGCTAGGTATGTCTGGGGGTGATTACGGCCATCTATTGTACTTCATGAACATGCGTACATGTCTAGGCAATAGTGACCCCTCCACTTAGCTAGATTTGGATGAGGGATGTTTATAGTATTGTCTGGGTAAGCATCATCTAATAAATATAAATAATATTTATACAACATTTGTATCTAGACACTTTCAAAGTCAGATTAAGATATAGACCAAGGACTAGATTAAGTTTTTTTTTCTGGAGGCTACTACTTTTACCACTTTTAGTCTTGAAATCTTTGGTTGTTTACTACGCTACCTTACTTATTGTGTTCAACACATGGCCTCACATGTGAATCCTTAAAGAGATGGGTGGGGCTAAGACTTAAGAGGGTGTGAACGATGCAGAATATGTGTAAACAAAGAAGAGGTATCAAGTAGGTGTACCAAAATATTCAAGGGCCATTTTCTCAAAAGTGGGGTTACACATTTATCAACTTCCAAAGCAGAATTACTTTCCCATTGTTCATCAACTACAGTGTATGATAGACCATTTTGTAGCTCTGAGCCTCTACTTTTATCCAATGTAAAAAAAAACATTTCAAATGTTTGCTACATAAATCCGAATTGAGGTCACATTTAATTAAATCAAAACGGTCAAAATTATTTGAAAAGGAAAATAAAATAAATCTTCATCTTGTATTAAAATTATATTTAAAGAAAGAAATACCTATTACAGTTTCTGTCAATCGTGTACATGCAGTTTTCGGAACAATGTTGTTGATTTGTGTATGATGGCGCCAGAGGGGATGGCTGCTGTTTTATTGGCTCTTAACCAATCGTGCTATTTTGTTTGTTTGTCGCATTGTTTGGAGGTAGGAGAAAGAGACAGAGATTTCACGGAAGGAGATTGGGGAGCCTTACGAGAATCAGACGATGTGCTGCTAATCTGCCTTTGCCATCCCTACTGTTAGCCAACATACAATCGCTGGAAAATAAACGGGATGAACTAAAAGCACGTATAACAAACAAACGGGACATTAAAAACTGTTTTATCTTATGTTTCACCGAGTCATGAATGAATGATGACATTAATAACATACAGCTGGTGGGTTAAACACTCTATCGGCAGGATAGAACAGCAGCCTCTGGTAAGACAAGGGGTGGCGGTCTATGTATATTAGAAAACAACAGTTGGTGCACAATATCTAAGTAAGTCTCACGGTTTTGCTCGCCTGAGGTAGAGTATATCATGATAAGCTGTAGACCACACTACAGAGTTTTCATCTGTATTTTTCTTAGCTGTCTACATACCACCTCAAACCGATGCTGGCACTAAGACAACACTCAATGAGCTGTATACTCATCTGTAACGCTCATCCAAACGCTCCTCTGGGACTTTAATGCAGAGAAACTTAAATCAGTTTTACCTCATTTGTATCAGCATGTTAAATTACTCCACACACAGAGACGCTTACAAAGCTCTCACTCACCCTCCATTTGGCAAATCTGACCATAATTCAATCCTCCTGATTCCTGTTTACAAGCAAAAACTAAAGCAGGAAGCACCAGAGACTCGGTCAATAAAAAAGTGGTCAGATGAAGCAGGTGCTAAACTACAGGTCTGTTTTGCTAGCACAGACTGCAATATGTTCTTTGATTCTTCCGATGGCATTGAGGACTACATCACATCAGTCACTGGCTTCAAGAATTAGTGCATCGATGACGTCGTCCCCACAGTGACTGTACATACATACCACAACCAGAAGCCATGGATTACAGGCAACATCCGCACTGAGCTAACGGGTAGAGCTGCCGCTTTCAAGGAGTGGGACTCTAACCCGGAAGCTTATAAGAAATCCCGCCATGCCCTCCGACGAACCATCAGAAAGGCAAAGCATCAATACAGGAATACAACGGCTCCGACACTCATTGGATGTGGCAGGGCTTGCAAACTATTACAGATTACAAAGGGAAGCACAGCCGAGAGCTGCCCAGTGACACGAGCCTACCAGACGAGCTAAATAGCTTCTATGCTCGCTTCGAGGCAAGTGACACAGAAACATACATGAGAGCATCAGCTGTTCCGGACGAATGTGTGATCAAGCTCTCCACAGCCGATGTGAGTAAGACCTTTAAACAGGTTAACATTCACAAGGCCGCAGGGCCAGATGGATTACCAGGACGTGTACTCGGATCATGCACTGACAAGTGTCTTCACTGACATTTTCAACCTCTCCCTGTCTGAGTCTGTTATACCAACATGTTTCAAGCAGATCACCATAGTCCCTGTGCCCAAGAACACTAAGGTACATGCCTAAATGACTACCGGCCCGTCGCACTCACCTCTGTAGCCATGAAGTGCTTTGAAAGGCTGGTCATGGCTCACATCAACACCATTATCCCAGAAACCCTAGACCCACTCCAATCCCTCTGCAACTGGATCCTGGACTTCCAGACAGGCCGCCCCCAGGTGGTAAGGGTAGGTACCAACACATCCACCACTCTAATCCTCAACACGAGGGTCCCTCAGGGGTGCGTGCTCATTCCCCTCCTGTACTCCCTGTTCACTCATAACTGCATGGCCAGGTACGACTCTAACACCATCATTAAGTTTGCCTATGACACAACAGTGGTATCACCGACAATGACGAGACATCCTATAGGGGAGGTCAGAGACCTGACCATGTGGTGCAAGAACAACAACCTCTCCCTCAACGTGATCAAGACAAATTATATGATTGTGGACTACAGGAAAAGGAGGATCGAGCATGCCCCTATTCTCATCGACGGGGCTGTATTGGATCAAGTTGAGAGCTTCAAGTTCCTTGGCATCCACATCACCAACAAACTAACATGGTCCACGCACACCAAGACAGTCATGGAGAGGGCACGGCAATACCTATTCCCCCTCAGGAGACTGAAAAGATTTGGCATGGGCCCTCAGATCCTCAAAAGGTTCTACAGCTGCACCATCGAGAGCATCCTGATGGGTTGCATCATTGCCTTGTATGACAACTGCTCGTCTTCTGACCGCAAGGCACTACAGAGTGTAGTGCGTACGGCCCAGTACATCACCGGAGCTAAGCTTCCTGCCATCCAGGACCTCTATATCAGGCGGTGTCAGAGGAAAGCCCTAAAAATTGTCCAAGACTCCAGCCACCCGAGTCATAGACTATTCTCTCTGCTACCACACGGCAAGCAGTACCGGAGCGCCAAGTCTAGGTCCAAGAGGCTTCTAAACAGCTTCTACCCCCAAGCCATAAGACTCCTGAACATCTCATCGAATGGCTACATAGACTATTTGCATTGCCCCCCCCCTCCCCACGCTGCTGCTACTCTCTGTTAATATCTATGCGTAGTCACTTTAATAACCCTACCTGCATGAACATATTACCTCAATTACCTCGACTAACCGGTGCCCCCGCACATTGACTCTGTACCGGTACCCCCTGTATATAGCCTTGCTATTGTTATTTTACTGCTGCTCTTTAATTATTTGTTACTTTTATTTGTTACTTTTTTTAGGTCCTTTCTTAAAACTGCATTGTTGGTTAAGGGCCTGTAAGTAAGCATTTCACTGTAAGGTCTACACCTGTGTGTTCAGCGCGTGTGACTAATAAGATTTGATTTGATTTTCAGAGTCCACAAGACACAAAACTCTGTGGCCTTTTGCAAAAAAAGTAAATGCCTTTTAAAAATGTCGGTGCCTTCTCAAAACATTAATTAATAACAACTATATTATACCGTAAAAATTGCAAATACAGTCATCAAAAGAACACGACTGCCTGCAGAAATATTAATGCAACCATACTTATCTCTTGAGTCTAAGCAGACAACACTCCTTCCATGGCCTCCAACTGCTCTTAAATGCTAGTAAAACAACCGACCGCTGCCCACACCCACCCGCCTGACGAGCATCATTACTCTGGATGGTTCTGACTTAGAATATGTGGACAACTATAAATACCTAGGTTTCTGGCTAGACTGTAAACTCTCCTTCCAGACTCACATTACGGTAAGCATCTCCAACCCAAAGTTAAATCTAGAATCGGCTTCCTATTTCGCAACAAAGCCTCCTTCACTCATGCTGCCAAACATACCCTCGTAAAACTGACTATCCTACTGATCCTTGACTTCAGCGATGTCATTTACAAAATAGCCCCCAACACTCTACTCAGCAAATTGGATGCAGTCTATCACAGTGCCATCCGTTTTGCCACCAAAGCCCCATATACTACCCACCACTGCGACCTGTATGCTTTCGTTGGCTGGTCCTCGCTACATATTTGTCGCCAAAGTCACTGGCTCCAGGTCATCTATAAGTCTTTGCTAGGTAAAGCCCCGCCTTATCTCAGCTCACTGGTCACCATAGCAACGCCCACCTGTAGCACGTGCTCCAGCAGGTATATTTCACTGGTCATCCCCAAAGCCAACACTTATTTGGCCGCCTTTCCTTCCAGTTCTCTGCTGCCAATGACTGGAATGACTGCAAAAATCACTGAAGTTGGAGACATATCTCCCTCACTAACTTTAAGCGTCAGCTGTCAGAGCAGCTTACCGATCGCTGCAGCTGTACACAGCCCATCTGTAAATAGCCCATCCAACCAACTACCTTCCTCATCCCCATATTTGTTTTTGTTATTCTGCTCTTTTGCACACCAGTTTTTCTACTTGCACATTCATCTTCTGCAAATCTATCACTCCAGTGTAAATTGTTAAATTGTAATTACTTTGTCACTATTGGCCTATTTATTGCCTTACCTCCTTACGTCATTTACACACACTGTATCCAGATTTTTCTATTGTGTTATTGACTGTACGTTTGTTTATCCCATGTGTAACTCTGTGTTGTTGTTTTTGTCGCACTGCTTTGCTTTATCTTGGCCAGGTCGCAGTTGTAAATGAGAACTTGTTCTCAACTCGCCTACCTGGTTAAATAAAGGTGAAATAAAATAAATAAAAAAACAGAAAGGTAATCCCAGTAGATCATGTTCTCTATAATGAAAGGTCACAATGTTTGAGATCATTTACTGTTTGGAGTAACCAAAAAGTTACTTAGAAGTAACCAAACATTATTCGCTGCATCTCTTTTTAGATTTAGTCTAGTGATTTTGACTAAAATATAATTAGGTCTTAATCACATTTTTGTCATTTGAATAATGATTTTAGTAAACTAAATGCCCTTTCATTTTAGTCCCATTTGAGTCCCATCTGTCACGTCCTTACCATAGAGAGCCCTTATTTTCTATGGTAGAGTAGGTCAGGCTGGGGGGTTTTCTAGTTATTATTTTCTATGTGGGGTTCTAGTTTAGTTTTTCTATGCTGGTGTTTTGTATGATTCCCAATTAGAGGCAGCTGGCTATCGTTGTCTCTAATTGGGGATCATATTTAAGTAGCATTTTTTTCCACCTGTGTTTTGTGAGATATTGTTTTGCGTTAGTGTATGTTACACCTCTTAGTTACGGCTCGTTGTTTGTTTTGTTCTTTCCTTGTTGTTTTGTGCGTTTCTAACAAATAATATGTGGAAACCATATCACGCTGCAGCTTGGTCCAATAATTATTCCAGAGAACGTGACAACATCACATTTGTATTGCCTCATTAACCTTTAGTAAACATAAATCACTGACTTCCAAACATACATAGCTTTGTCCTACCAACACCTTTCTGCATAACACGCTATTCTCTTCCCAACAGCAGAAATATGACAAACATATAGAAGAATTATCTGACCATGGAAGTTCCTAAATCAGAATAAATAGATATTGGTAATTCAATACCAACAAGACACACACAAGCAGAGAGAGAGAGAGGGAGCATAGCATAATCACCAGATGGTGCTACAAAGTGTTGGAAAAGTAGTAGAGGTTCCACCTCCGTCACTCGGTCGTGTCATTGCCATTGTTATCAAAGTTCCACAGATGCTGCAGAACAGGGGCTAATGACTTTGAGCGGGAGCTAATGACTGTTTCGCCCGGTGATGTAGTCGAGTCACTAAACCTCCAGTCCGAATCGAGTCCCAAGTCCCCTGGCTCAAGTCCGAGGCCCTGTGCTCAAGTCCTGGGCCAGGTCTGAGTCAATGGGTCCACATTAACTCAAAATAAAGTTCTTCGCTTAGTCAGATATAGTGTAGTTGCAAGAGGAATTAAATCAATAAATTGTTTGCTATCCCTTTTCCATTCTTTCTGTGCCACCAAATGTTTGCATATAAGCTACTGGTAATGTTACAAATGCCACATTCAATTGCAAAACGTTGCTGATAGAAATTCCAGTGAATAGATCCAACGCTATTATTATTATATTATTAGTATTATATTATTCCTTATTCAACATGTCAGAGGCATGTTTCTATCTGAAAGTTCCCAAACGTTGCATCCTGCTGAATGCACCCCAGGTTGTTAGCCATAGAAAGAAAGAAATGTAGCGCTGGTGTTGTGGGTTAAATCATTTGAACTAAGGGTTAGAATCAAGCCATTTTTCTGGAAAAAAGGCAGGGAGACTTGACTACAACCTGGCTATGAAATGCATTGGGAAAAGTGGGAGGGAGGCTACACATTCAAAGACAGCCTACCTTTTATACTCAAGGGAGAGAGAAACAGAGCTAGACTGTTGTTTTACTATTACACTCAATGCTGCTGTTGTTTTCATTTCGTCAAGCAGCTGTTGTTTCTTATCCAGGCAATGGGTAGTTCACTACTGTAGAAGGCTGGTTGGTGGTGACTGGTTAGCTACAGGTACTCAAGAGAGTTGCCTGTGAGAAGGGGAGCCAACTATATGGTCG
This sequence comes from Oncorhynchus gorbuscha, assembly GCF_021184085.1. Lineage (NCBI taxonomy): Eukaryota > Metazoa > Chordata > Actinopteri > Salmoniformes > Salmonidae > Oncorhynchus > Oncorhynchus gorbuscha. The sequence continues at coordinate 56,857,187 of NC_060187.1, forward strand.
GTGGTGACTGGTTAGCTTCAGGGAAGAAAGAGAGTCCCCTGTGCAATGTGTATAATCAAGGCGGAGTTGGAGCGAAGCCTTCCTCCCCGCAGCTCACCAGCTAATGCAGGCTGTATGCGGCGAGTCCTTCCCACTGCTGAATACAACTGCGCTGTGCATTTGTACTGCTCAGATGAATCGTGCTTGTCGCTGAAAAGCTCTCAATCTCTCCACTCTCCAAAAACTCTTGTCCAGTCCATTTACTAGTCAGATTTTAGTCACAAACTAGGTTTCCATCCAATTGGCAACAGAGTTCCATGTGAATATTCTACATTCCGAATATAGAAAATATGCACATTTTCCCACCAGTGGTGTTTTTCCACCCAACGGACATGTTGCTGATAAAAATAAATGTGTGATAACATAGTACACACAACGTGTTTAAAAAAAATGTAATGTATTGATCATGGCACATGCGCACTAGCCAACAGCTCGCAGATACAGTACGGGTAGACTGTGTTGATAGGCTAGTCTACATGATGAGATTATTATGGATAAGTATTGAGCATATTTGTATTTGTCAAACCGCAGTCAGGCATCGATAATCATGTCACCAGAATAGGAACCTCGATATTTATTGGAATGGAGCATCAATGTCACCATGCACTTAAACCTCCCTGTGAAGTTAAACCATCGATAGCCTAATAAACTGCATGGTTTTCGAGTCCACACACCATATCATACCAATTAATTTTACGCACAGCAAAATATCCCACCATGTTGAATGAACAAATTACAGTATCTGTCGTCATTTATACAATTGTACCGAAACTACCTGTTTCCATCACAGCTGTCATATATATATAGGGTATGACTTTACTCATAAAACGTGTGGATGGAAACGTGGTTAGTGAGATAATTTTGTATCTTCGCGTTTTAGTCAACTATAACGTTTAGTTATAGTTTATTTCTGGGTCTATTATTTAGTCAGTTATAGTCTCCTCAATTGCCACTGAAAAATAGGTGTTTGACGAATATTTGAGTCACTATTTTTGTTGGTGAAATGAACACTGCATTTCTACAAAATTGTGAAAAAGCATAACAATTAGACAGTCCCTATTGCCTAGATCGTTCCATATATTGTACATAGTATGACACTAGTGGAGGCTGCTCAGAGGAGGACCATCCTCAGTGAATTTCGGAAAAATAAAAATAGTTAAACATGAAAAAAGTTATCCTTTTTAGATAAAACCATTCTAAATGTATTCACATCATCAAATAATTGATTAAAACACACAGTTTTGCAAAGGTCTACAGTAGCCTCAACAGCTCTCTGTGGGGTAGCACCATGGTATAGCCTGAGAACAGATACTTCCCATCCTCCTCTGGGTACATTGACTTCAGTACAAAACCTAGAAGGCTTGTGGTTCTCTCCACCTTCCACAAACTTCCACAGTAATTATAATAACTTCCAGAGGACGTCCTCCAACCTATCAGAGCTCTTGCAGCATGAACTGACATATTGTCCACCCAATCAAAGGATTAGAAAATTAATCTAGTACTGAAAGCATGAGCTACGGCTATCTAGCAGTGCATAACATGCAATGAGTAGTTGACTCTAAACAATTTTTTAAAGGAAGGTGAAGTGGGAGAGAGAGAGAGAGAGAGAGAGAGAGAGAGAGAGAGAGAGAGAGAGAGAGAGAGATATATTTCATTGTATTTTTACTTCCACTTTCACTTTCACATACTTAGCTAGCGAATGCAGCTAGCTAGTTTAGCCTACTCAAATAGCTGGGTAAAACAGAAAGGGATGCTATGTTATATAGCTGGTTATGGTTATCCAACACTTCAAAGTCAAGGTAAGCTTTTGGTTTTATTAATTTATTGCCACCGGGGCCCGTCAGTATAACTGCTAAACTGCTTATTGACTGTGGTGCATGATTGGTTCTAGTAGCTATGTTGACTAAGACGTTAGCTAATATGGTGACAACGATGTAGGCTGTGTGTAGCGGTTAGCGGTTATGATATGAAGGTTTGGCATGGAAAGTTTTTTTTTGCCTGGTCACAGAATGCTGATGCACTGTGCACTGAAGTCCACAAGTGAATGGAAAAGGTGAGAGGAGGAGACCGCATAGATGCGAGAATGAATTATACAATGGCCAAAAGGATCATGCTGTTTGTATGTGGTTGCTATGAAAGGGAACTGTGTTTGCATGTGATCAGGAGTGTATTCCTTCCACCGATACTGTTGAAAAATATTTCTTAAAACGGAAGAAAACGGAACGAAATGGGGATAAACATACAATACATGACCAAAGGTATGTGGACATCTGCTTGTCAAACATCTCATTCCAAAATTTTGGACATTAATATGGAGTTGGTCTCCCGTTTGCTGCTATTACAGCCTCCGCTCTTCGGGGAAAGCTTTTCACTATATGTTGGAACATTGCTGCGGGGACTTGCTTCCATTCAGCCACAAAAGCATTAGTGAGGTCAGCACTGTTGGGCGATTAGGAGTTCGATGGGGTGGAGGTCAGGGCTCTGTGCCGGCCAGTCAAGTTTTTCCACGCCGATCTCGACAAACCATTTCTGTATGGTAAGTTGGTGGTTGAAGATATCCCTCTAGTGGTGTGGGGGCTGTGCTTTGGCAAAGTGGGTGACCTTAGGCTTGTGTACGGCTGCTCGGCCATGGAAACCCATTTCATTAAGCTCCCGACGAACAGTTCTTGTGCTGACGTTGCTTCCAGAGACAGTTTGGAACTCGATAGTGAGTGTTGCAACCGAGGACAGATGATTTTTACATGCTACGCTCTTCACTATTCTGTTAGCTTGTGTGGCCTACCACTTCGCAGCTGAGCCATTGTTGCTCCTAGACGTTCTACTTCACAACAGCACTTACAGTTGGAAGAGTGGCATCCTATGACAGTGCCATGTCGAAAGTCACTGATCTCTTCAGTGAGGCTATTCTATTGCCAATTTTTCTCAATGGAGATCGTATGGCTGTGTGCTCCATTTTAAACACCTGTCAGCAACGGGTGTGGCTGAAATAGCCGAATCCACAAATTTGAAGGCGTGTCTACATACAGTAGCAGTCAAACGTTTGGACACAGCTACTCATTCCAGGTTTTTCCTTTATTTTTTAAACTATTTTCTACATTGTAGAATAATAGTAAAAACATCAAAACTATGAAATAACACATGGAATCCTGTGGTAAAAGTGTTAAACAAATCAAAATATATTTTATATTTGAGATTCTTCAAAGTAGCCACCCTTTACACAGTGGTCTAAGGCACTGCATTGCAGTGCTAGCTGTTCCACTAGAGATTCTGGGTTCGAGTCCAGTCTCTGTCGCAGCCAGCCGTGACCGGGAGGCCCATGGGGCAGCACACAATTGGCCCAGCGTCGTCCGGGTTAGGGGAGGGTTTGGCCGGCAGGGATATCCTTGTATCATCGCGCGCTAGCAACTCCTGTGGTGGGCATAGGCACAGTGCACACTGATACAGTCGCCAGATGTACAGTGATTCCTCCGACATATTGGTGCGGCTGGCTTCCGGTTTTGATGGGCATTGTGTCAAGAAGCAGTGCGGCTCGGTTGGCGGGTGGGTTGTGTTTCGGAGGACGCATGGCTCTCGACCTTCACCTCTCCCAAGTCCGTATGGGATTTGCAGCGATGAGACAAGACTATAACTACTACCAATTGGATACCACGAAATTGGGGAGAAAAAAAGGGGTGAAAATACACAACAACAAAAAAAATCACCCTTTGCCTTGATGACAATTTTGCACAATCTTGACATTCTCTCAACTAGCTTCATGAGGTAGTCACCTGGAAATGAACAGGTTTGCCATGTTAAAAGTTAATTTGTGTAATTTCTTTCCTTCTTAATGCATTTGAGCCAATCAGTTTTGTTGTTACAAGGTAGAGGTGGTATACAGACGATAGCCCTATTTGGTAAAAGACCAAGTCCATATTATGGCGAAAACAGCTAAAATAAGCAAAGAGAAACGTCAGTCAATCATTACTTTAAGACATGAAGGTCAGTCAATTCGGAAAAATTTCAAGAACTTTGAAAGTTTCTTCAAGTGCAGTCGCAAAAACCGTCAAGCACGATGATGAAACTGGCTCTCATGAGGAACGCCACAGAAAAGGAAGACCCAGCGTTACCTCTGCTGCAGAGGATAATAAATTCATCAGATTTACCAGAAATTACAGCCCAAATAAATGCTTCACAGAGTTCAAGTAACAGACACATATCAACATCAAATGTTCAGAGGAGACAGCATGAATCAGGCCTTCATTGTCGAATTGCTGCAAAGAAACTACTACTAAAGGACACCAATAAGAAGAAGAGACTTGCTTGGGCCAAGATACACAAGCAATGGACATTAGACCAGTGGAAATCAGGCCTTTGGTCTGATGAGTCCAAATATGTGATTTTTGGTTCCAACTGCCCTGTCTTTGTGAGACGCAGAGTAGATGAACGGATGATCTCTGCATTTGTGGTTCCCACCATGAAGCATGGAGGAGGAGGTGTGATGGAGTGGGGTGCTTTGTTGGTAACACTGTGATTTATTTAGAATCCAAGGCACACTTAACCAGCATGGCTACCACAGCATTCTGCAGCAATATGCTATCCCACCTGGTTTGCGCTTAGTGGGACTATCATTTGTTTGTCAGCAGGACAATGAGCCAACACACCTCCAGGCTGTGTAAAAGCTATTTGACCAAAAAGAAGAGTGATGGAATGCTGCATCAAATGACCTGGCCTCCACAACCACCCGACCTCAACTCAATTGAGATGGTTTGGGGTGAGTTGGATCGCAGAGTGAAGGAAAAGCAGCCAACAAGTTCTCACCATATGTGGGAACTCCTTCAAGACCTTTGGAAAAGCATTCCAGGCGAAGCTGGTTGAGAGAATGCCAAGAGTGTGCAAAGCTGTCATCAAGGCAGAGGGTGGCTACTTTGAAGAATCAAATTTCAAAAATATATTTTGATTTGTTTAACACTTTTATGGTTACTACTTGATTCCATATGTGTTATGTTATGTTTTGATGTCTTCACTATTATTCTACAATGTAGAAAATAGTAAAAATAAAGAAGAAGTAGGTAGGTGTGTCCAAGAAGGTGTGTCCAAACTTTTTACTGGTACCTTATAGTGTACCTGAATTTGTCCAATAGAAACTCTCGTTTGCAACAGTTGAGCTAATGATGACACCCTAGATCAGCTAGCTAGATGCAGGCAAGAGTGTGCAAGGCGGTACTGAACACGTCAATGTCTTTCACCTTGACTACTCAAATTTCTCTCGACCTTTGCATCTACTTTGTAAACTTTCATTCATAGTCTAGGTTGTAGGAACCTCATGATGGGTACGGTGGAAATTTGAGTGTCATGTAGTAGCCTAAACCTATCAATGTTACATTGAACTGGGTGAATGGAATATGAAAGACAGTTGTCCAATATGCTGTACTAGGAATAAGGCCATGTTCATTCAAAAGAAATCCCCCTCCCTCATCTTAGTAAATGGTACCGACCACTGATGGAGCGATTTAGAATTTTGTGCAGTTAGTATTTACTGATTGCCAGAAAAAAATGAACACAATTGCACCCATTTCTCTGCTGATGAAAACAAATATTTTGCGAAACAAACACGTGACAGTGAATATTGTATTCGCTGATGACATTTTGTATTTCGAGTGTCGCAAAAAGTGGTCTAAGGCAAGAAAACGATCAAATGTAATTTGAGCATTCGATCATTTAGTGTTCTGCTATAGACACACTGTGCGTTTCAACATGGATCCAGAAATTGCTTGTAAGCCATTGAGGAGAAAACAACACAACAAACCTCCCTTCTTAGGAGAAAGTAACCTGCAGTCGGCGGCAGTATGGAGAGATTTTAGAGGAGGGGAGGATGTTTAATAAAACCACATCCCTCATCCCCAAGATGGAGAAACATTTCATCTTCAGCATTTTGTCTGGGCATGTGATGGATGAAGGGGCTTGGCGATATACACCTGCAGTCCTCATCCAGGCAGGCTAAGAGATCATAACTAAAGACGTGGCAGACAAAGATTATCTCCAACATCCGTTATAGCTGCATTTGTCAGCCACCATCATCCTGCAAAGACAACTTTGTCACATCTCCCTCCGACGCCAACATAACCTTGCTTTGATAAAAGGCCCCTGGCTGGCCATCTAAAACAACTGCACTATTTCTGACACTAATATGGCATTTTACAAGGGCGCCTCAGTGGCAACCTGCAGATATCAATTACATCCAGCTGAAGGAAGCAGTGTGACTGCAACATGACGGACTCCAATGAGTTACAACACCATGAAACTCCAGGGAGAGTGTTCAGGGTGAATCAATGATGCAGAAGACTGATCAGCAGCACAGAAAACATGGGCTCTACATGGAAACTTAAAGGGTGAAATTACAGAGTGAAATGTAATATCATGATCTTGAACAAACTATTTCTGTGGTTGAAGCAGGTGAAGCAAATGTCAGATCAACATCAAACTTGACAGTGGAATGAGAAAAGGAAACCGCACCGTTTAGCCACCTTACGCAAAGACACGTGGACAACTTCCGAATGCAGCGTTGACAATAGCTGCTCATATCAGGAGACAAACAGATTGTCCCGTGTTGCTCTCAGATGTGATACAAAGTTGCCTTTTGTCTGTGTTGGTTTTGTTGTGCTGATACTGTCAGGCATTTGTTTTGCTGGATTTGTGGTATTTTTCTGGGGGGGGGGGGGTATTAAAACGTATGTTGGAGCACACAGAGTTCAAGGCTTTAATCCAACGTATGTTGGAGCACACAGAGTTCAAGGCTTTAATCCAACGTATGTTGGAGCACACAGAGTTCAAGGCTTTAATCCAACGTATGTTGGAGCACACAGAGTTCAAGGCTTTAATCCAACGTATGTTGGAGCACACAGAGTTCAAGGCTTTATACCAACGTATGTTGGAGCACACAGAGTTCAAGGCTTTAATCCAACGTATGTTGGAGCACACAGAGTTCAAGGCTTTAATCCAACGTATGTTGGAGCACACAGAGTTCAAGGCTTTATACCAACGTATGTTGGAGCACACAGAGTTCAAGGCTTTAATCGACCGGTGGTGGGATCCTCTGCTGCCGCTTGTCTTTGTTTAAGGGGGAGTAACTCTGATCCTTCTGCCTGCCGGTAACCGCAACATATTCACAGGTAAGACAGTCCATAGACACAAGGACCAAAAAGGCACTTGTTTTCTTATCCTACAACTGTAGGCATAGAGGTGTGTGTGTGTGTGTGTGTGTGTGTGTGTGTGTGTGTGTGTGTGTGTGTGTGTGTGTGTGTGTGTGTGTGTGTGTGTGTGTGTGTGTGTGTGTGTGTGTGTGTGTGTGTGTGTGTGTGTGTGTGTGTGTGTGTGTGTGTGTGTGTGTGTGTGTGTGTGTGTGTGTGCGCGTGTGTGTGTGCAACGTGCAGAATACAAACCCAGAGGCAGAGCTTAGTTTTATAATACACCTTGAAGGGGATTTAATGCTCCTGTGAGGGATCAGATGCAAAGTCACACTGGATATGAAAAGATGGCAAGATGGCAACACACACACTTCCTCAACCATTTGAACTATTGAGATCTGATAGAGCTTAGGAGTGACTTAGGATACACCTTCGCAATTAGGGAGCATTTCCCTATACTGTGGGCTATATTAGGTTATTGTGTGTAGCGATGGTTCTTCTTTCATATTTTGTTACAGTAGGAGCGGCAGAGAAGTTGATATGTTCACCTCCACATACTGTCACAAGCCCAGGTAATACTTAGTTATTATATCTGAGCCCCTCCTCGACACCCACCTCTGTCTGCTGCTCCTGCACATAATAGTCCGATCCCTGGGAGGAAGTCGGCATTTACAAATACAAAACCTCGAGGAAATCCCTACGAATCCTCCGGGCGCACGTTTCTGCGCGCCCAAAACACAAAAGCTATGCAAATCTGCCCAGACTGTGTTTATCTACCCTCGGTTTCCGTTTGCACCTCGGGAACCAGCATTGTGTCCTGAACTGCGATTATGGCATGTAATTTACATAGAATGCGTACAGGAAACAGTGTGCTGATCTCTAACAAAGCAGGGATAGAGTCTCTATCTGCTCAACAGACAGCGATCTGACGACACAGCAGAATGACAGGTTTAGCTGTAGGGGTATTAAACCGAAAAACCTACAAGGTTTCCCCCTTTTTTCATTTCTTGTGTGCATTGAACAGTATCTCCTCAAAGTGTTCCTTGTTTATCTGCTCTGTTTGTTTTATAACCCAACTCCCCAACACCCCTTCCAGAGAAACTGCATCCTCATTCCGGTTAATCTTCACTCTCTGTGTTTCCTTTGTCAACGAATCCATGTAGCACATACTAAGGTGCAGCTGGATAAAAAAATGTGTTTAATTTTCACAAAGACTACTTACTAATGTGTGTGTGTGTGTGTGTGTGTGTGTGTGTGTGTGTGTGTGTGTGTGTGTGTGTGTGTGTGTGTGTGTGTGTGTGTGTGTGTGTGTGTGTGTGTGTGTGTGTGTGTGTGTGTGTGTGTGTGTGTGTGTGTGTGTGTGTGTGTGTGTGTGTGTGTGTGTTGTGTGTGTGTGTGTGTGTGTCAGCACGGTGCAGTGATAGGCACAGCACACGGCCAATACAACACGTTTTGAGAATGAGGACTGCAAGTCATTACACTGTTGAGCTCCTCTGCTGATACAATGTCTAGTTAGAACCCAGTCGGAAATCTGAGACCTGAGGGAGGGATGAGAGATCAAATTGTTGATGGTGCCATTTCTCTACAGCTGCTCGAGGAACGTATCCTTCTGTGACACTGTTAAACTACAGCAAAGGTCAAACAAAGGTCACGTCCCACTGGGCACGTTTCATTGAAATTACATGGAGACAACGTGGATTCAACCAGTGTCTGCCCAGTAGGTTAATACTATGATTCATTGTTCTGTCCCTGATCTATTGGTCTTAACTCTTGTGAAAGTTGGCTGTGTGACATTATCAAGAGAAACTCATATAATGGTATCGTTTCAGTCCAAAATACTCATTGCGTGACATCTTAATTGTGTTATTTATTGAGTTGCGCAGCGTTGACCATCAGCAGTCTGGATCAAATGGAACAGACACCCATCGGACTCGTTTCCAGGAAGACAGGCACAAGCACATTCATTCCCATCATGAAGACAACACTGATTCTTTCAGTGCAGACACTCCAAAGGCCAGTCACAAGCCTAGCATGGGGCTCACAGCACAATAAACCCCCTTACAGCTTATCATCACCCTCATCATCATCATTATATGATGATTCGCAGTCATTGGTTTGTGGCATGACACTAGGTTTTCTTAATAGACTTTGATCTTTAAAAAAAAACATTTTTATGTGTATCAATGAAGAAGGGAAAGCTAATGTTCTTTTGTGTGTACTCTACACGTAATATATCATTTTATGTCATATGTTATAATATAATGTTGCACCTTATATAACCTTGTAAAACACAGAAATGTTGTGCACGGTGAGTATTTAGTTACAGTATTTCATCGGAGAACTTGCAAGTGTGTTATTTATTTTCTTCACCAGAGAACAGTAACCACAGATCGAAGTGAGCCCCAGTCTTTTCACTGTGTCTTATGTACTTCCATGCAAAACAAACACACAATCACAAATCCATGACTGTTAACAAGAACTGCGTTGAGATTTATTTTACAATTGAGAAAAAAAAAACTAAATGAAAACAAACTAATCGGTGCTAGAAATATTTTTTTTTTTACAATATCATCGATAAAACATTGAAATGTATAGTCATTGTGCATCGCTTAATTCATTTTCACACCATATCATGCATCAAATTGGATGCAAGTATAATTCAAATCATTTCTGTAAACCAAGCCAAAGAAGCTAAATTCTTATTTCTTAAAAAATGACATTTTTGTGAATCTACAGTATATATCTATATACACATTTTTTAAATTTTTAAATTTTTATATATAAAATGACGATATAAAAGTTAAAGAATGCACACACCTTTTAAGTACAAATAATGTTGAGCTATTGCAAATGGCAAGATATGTCTTATGGAGTATGACATTTCACTGTGAGTCATTTACATGTAAAGGACTGTTCTTTTAAATGGTTGAATTCAAAGCGGCATTTTTTTTTAAAGGAGCTTGTAACAAACCATACAATTGGAAAATTACTATAAGTGATACTTCACATGAAAAAAAAATGTTTTTTTTTGAGCAAACTTGCATACTGTACGGCCATTCATTTTCACTGACTGATATGTAACCAGAAGCAGCATTTCAATTACTCTGAATGTTTACATGATCTGTTTCGTTTTGTAATACACTGACAGATTTCTGAGCAGGCCATTCCTTAGCAAAGATGTTGCAGTGTGACAAGAACCGAGAGAAGAAAATAATTGATCTTTCAAATTAAAACAGATTTTGGACAAAATGCAGAATATCTTAAAACATGTTCTCTTTACAAATAAAATGTTAACCGTCTATAAGGTGCTACGTCAGTCTTTCAAGGGGTTCTTCCATTATTTTGGTGTGAACAATGAATTTTCAACTTCTTCATATCAAGTATTGTACAGTTTTCTTTTCCCCCTAATTCATTTTCTGGTCGCCACTTTAGTCACCATTGAAACAGTAGTAGTTTTTTTGTTGTCATGAAAAGATAAAAAAAACAACTTGTATTTAACCTTGGTTCACTAAAATACATGCACAGATCAGACAAATAGCATATAAATACAATACAAAATAAGTGTTAAAAAAAGCTTGGCAAAAAAAATAAAAAATAAGACATGGTCCAGTCAGGCAGTATCACAACAAAAAATAAGACTGATTTCTGGCGGCTCAGTTTGGCCCAGTGCAGTAACTGTGAACAATGTTATCTTAGTGCAATGAAATTCTGGTCAGTTACACAGCCGTCTTTCTGTCTGTTTATCTGTCTCTTCCCTCAGCTCCAGACCCCTCTACTACTTCTCCAGTTTCTCAAGAGCAGTGACGAACACCAGGTGATCTTCTGGTGACTTGCCATGGGTCTTGCTGAGGTGCAGTTTGACTGCGTGCTTGCTGACGAATGTCCGATTGCAAAGCCTGCACTGGTAAACTGAGCCAGTGTCGTCGTCTGGTGAGGTCAGGGATGCCAGGGTGCTGCCAAAAGTCATTTTGTCTGTGATCACCTTGGAGGCAGCCTGCTGCTCCCGTAGGTGCTCATTGGACAGCTTGGACAGGTCCTTCAAGCTGAAGCCCAGGTGAGACTCCAGGTGGCCGATGTAGGCGGACGCAGTCCTGAACTGCGAGGCACAGTCACCGCAGAGGAACACAGGCTGGCAGGAGTCCATGTTCTTCAGAAACTTGGTCCCGCCAGTCCGCCGGAGCTGGTACTTGACGTTGGCCAGCCAGTGAGAGATGGTGGTCATGGAGAGGCCTGTGAACTTGCAGATGTGAACCCGCTCTTGGGGGCCGAGGTCCGTCATGGCGTAGCGGCCCTCCGGGGTCTCCCGCAGGCTAGAGCAGAACTGAGCCTGGAGGATGAGGAGGTGCTGGGGGTTCCAGTTGGACTGCCGCCCTTTCCTCTTCTGGACCGGGGAGAGGTCCTCCAGAGCATCCTCGAACGCACTGCCGTCTGCGTCCGACTTCTCTGAGATGGATGACGGGGCGGAGGACTTGGGTGTCAGCCTGCCTGTAAGGTTCTTCACCATGTCTGATATGTCCATCAAAGCATTCTCTCTCAGAGGAGAAGAAATGTCAGACAGAGACAGGCTTGACATTATGGGTTTGTTACCATTTATGCTGCTGTTACTGTTGATGACAGTGCTGCTGTTGCTGTTGTTGTTGTTGCTGTTGCTGTTTTTGGACTTCCTCAGGTCCATAGGCTGGTCGTTGTTCTCGTACTGATAGTACTGGTTGATGGGCTCGGCTTGCTTGGCTTGAGTCTGGTTGAAGGCCGGTTTCTCCATCACGCTGTTGCTGATCTTGTAGAGCATGGCTAGCGGGTCACCCGCGGGGCTGACGGGCTTGGAGGCCTTGCCCAGGTGGTTGTTCATGATTGACTGAAGTGCGCTGAGGGGGTTGATGAAAGGCCTCTCTGGTGAGTGATCGGTGATGATGCCCAAGCTGTTGGTGCCGTTGGTGATGGGTGACTGGCGAGTCTCTGGGCCGTTCTTTGAATGGCTGTGGTGGTTGTCTACCAGGCTCTCTTTGGGCTCCTTTTTGCAGACCATCTCCGACTCTAAATTTCCAGGGCTGCTGTTCCTCATGAGGGGCTTCCCGACAGTGAGGTCATTGGGCCCTGATTGATGGTCCCTCTGCTCTTTCAGTACAGGAGACGGCGACTTGATGGAGGATGAATGCCTGTGGCGGTCCAAGCTGACCATCTTCTCCTCTTTCTCTTTCTTCACAGCAGCAGCAACAGCTTTCCTTGTGACCTTCTCTACCAGCTCTTCCATGGCAGTAACATTGCTCCTGAGAGAAGGAGGAGATGCAGGGCTCCTGGGGGAGTGGCTCACTGAGCCTGAGTCCTGGTTCACCAGGCAGCGGAGCCCGCTGTTGAACACCGGCTGGATCTGCACACTCTGGACCGAGGAGTGCAGGGCTGCATGTTTCATGTGGCCCTGGAGCTGGTAAGCAGCGTGGATGCTGGGGTAGCCACCACCCCACTGGGGCGTGCCCGTCTGGGCCTTGCTGATGGCACTGGACACAGTGTTCTCCAGGGACTTGAGGATGTCCAAACCTCCTTTAGGAGCCTCCTCCAGGTCCTCCTCTGTCAGATATTTATACGACCCAGCATTCACCTCAGTCTTCTCACCTGGCTCTTCCTTCTCCTCTTTGATCTTCTTCTCCCTGGGTTCACTTGCCTCCATCCTCTCGTCTTCCGGTTCTCTCTTTTCGTCAGAGCCGCAGGAGAGTGCAGGGGAGACAGGCTGAGATTTGACGCTGGGGACGGGAAGCCTGGTGGTGGTGGGTGGCAGAGGGATGGATTGGATCTTCTCCTCCACCACTGAGTCAAACACTAGCTGCTTGCCCTTTTTTGAGGCGGAGTTGGTGACCTTGAGGAAGTGGCCTGTGACCATCATGTGGGCAGTCAGCTGCTGCAGTGTATCGTGGGAGCTCCCGCACTCCATACACTTCAGGATCTGGGCCTTGCGAGCCTCAAACTGCCAAGTGTAGCTGGCACCGTTCTGATAGCCGTAGCGGTTGTTGGGTGTGACATAGGGGTTTGTCGTGGACTTGTGGTCTTTCCCAACGTCCCCTTGGGGCATGTGGCCACCGCTACCAAGGACAGAGTCTGGGGAGCATGGGGATACCAGGGCGTCCTGGAGGGCTCTTTTTTTGGCAGAGGGCATCAGTTTAGTGGCCAGGGCTGGCATTGGTTCTTTGAGGGGCACTTTCTGGTAATGCTTGGTCTTGATCATGTGGACGCTCAGGTCCTGCAGAGACTCGAAGGAGTGGCCGCAGTACATGCACTTGAGCACCTTCTGAGCGTCCTCTTTGCCCTCCATCTCCATCAGGGAGCGCTTGCGGGGCTTGGACCAGCGCTTGCCCCGCTCTTCCTCCTTGTCCTTGTTGTCGTCACGGTAGTGGCCCGACTCGTTCATGTGGACCGTGAGCCCCACCAGCGTGTCGTAGGCGCCGCTGCAGTCTTTGCAGCGGAACTTGCTGGCGCCGGTGAAGACTGAGCCGTAGAGTTTGTTGTTCTGGCGGTAGAGCTGCACCGTGCTGAACAGGCTGGGCTCAGGCAGCAGTTGGTAAGGGGTATGCTGGAAGGTCTTAGCCAAGGCTGCCTGGTGCCAGTCATAGGCCACAGCCCCACCGTTACTAGCACCGACACCGCCACTGCTGGTGCCACTGTTGCTACTGATGGAGGTAGCCACGGTGCCGTTAGAGCTGCCACTGCCAATGCTTGTTTGGTAGTTGGCGGTGGCAGTACTCCTTCTCCCATTGTGGTGGTGGCTGCTAGCATTGCTGTTCTCACTGTGGTTGTTGTTTTGTGTGGTGGTAGTGGTGGGGCTGGTGGCGGTGGGGATGGGGATGGGGATGGCGCCAGCAGTAGCAGGCGTGGCTTTCATGATGTCCATGGCAATGCTGGACCAGGAGGCATCTGAGATCAGGTTTGCATAGACAGCTTTCATCTGAGCCAGGCTGTCCCTCAGTGAGAGGCCATTGTTCGGTCCAGAGGGGAGGGGGGCTTCCTCCCTCTCATGGCCATCCCTGGAGGAGGTGCTCTTGTAGTCTGTGAGCCGGTCACTGGCATCGCTGAGCGGGGAGCCGTAGCCAGCGTCTGGGTTGGTGCCGTTGCTGAGTGGAGAGGCCCGGTAGCTGGGCGGCTGGCCTCCATCCTCTTCCTCGTTGCAAAGGTACGCAGTGTCCTCCCCGTTCAGTGACAGCCCGTCATCCTGCAGGTGTTCCTCGTCGACCGCTCCAGCCTTAAACTCGTCCTCTGGTGAGTAAGCTGGAAGATAGAGCGATAGAGAAAAGGGAAAAAGGAGGTCAGCAAAGTGAAATAAAAGACTTACAATTCACTAACAGGACCACTGACACAACATAGTGATGAATAGTCTGTGGCAGGAAATATCGGCTTTAATCTGTGTGTGTGTGTGTGTGTGTGTGTGTGTGTGTGTGTGTGTGTGTGTGTGTGTGTGTGTGTGTGTGTGTGTGTGTGTGTGTGTGTGTGTGTGTGTGTGTGTGTGTGTGTGTGTGTGTGTGTGTGTGTGTGTGTGCTCACGCGTATGTCTTTGAGTGTCAGTGAGTCTTTCTTAACTCCCTATTTCATTGCCCATGACTGCTGTTCCCTAGGATATCACTAACTGCTTGGCCTTGTTAGCCAGCTGCTTGACTCTCCTCCTTTCTTTCTCCCCCATGCCTTATCTCTACCCCCCCACCCACACACACACACGCACACACACTGAACTTCACTTTATTTAGTCATTCACGTGGTGAGCTTACGCAACCGATCAGGAGGGAAACAAAACAATCATTCTGGGATGTTGCAGCATCTCCTTCACCCACACTCATGTGCCAAAGGCCACTCTCGCGGAGTTAATAAATAAAATGATATTAAATACCAGACAGTACTGTCAAGTCATCTCTACAATGTCAAATAGGGGAGTGACACTCCTTGACTGTCTCTGTTATGTTAGACAGCTTATTGAGAGGTGGAAGTGGAAATGAGTCATACTATACATTGTGTTCTGTATTCTTTTCCTCGACACATACCGTGTGTAAACAACTTAGCATCAAAACCACGGGATGAAACTAAAGAACGTACAGGATAGACAGCATAATGTAACAGGTACGAGAGAGAGAGAGAGAGAGAGAGAGAGAGAGAGAGAGAGAGAGAGAGAAGGGAACGAGAGAGAGAGGGAGAGCAAGGGAGAGAGAAAGAGAGAAATAGAGAAAGAGAGCGAGAGAGAGCAAGGGAAAGAGAGAGAGAGAGAGAGAGAGAGAGAGAGAGAGAGAGAGAGAGAGAGAGAGAGAGAGAGAGAGAGAGAGAGAGAGAGAGATAAAGAGAGAGAGAGGGAGCAAGAGAGAGAGAGAGAGAGAGAGAGAGAGAGAGAGAGAGAGAGAGAGAGAGAGAGAGAGAGAGATAGCAAGGGAGAGAGCGCGAGGGAAAGAATATGGGAAATATTGTGAGTGTGTCTGCGAGAAAATAGTACGTAGGAGAGGCAGGAGAGGGCTGGTGAGCCTTAAAGTCAGGGAGAGGTGGGGGGGGAGTAAAGAAGAGGAGATGGAGAGAGGGAGAGACGGAGCGAGGGGAGACAGGAAAGACGGCCCCCTCAGTTCTCCCTTTATCTCCTTCCTCCGTGGTGAGATGTGTGTCCTAGATGCCAGCATCAGTCTCTCCTGATGAAACAGATGTGCTGTCAGCTTCAAACAGCACGCTAACCTGTCATATCATAATCTAAGTGGACATAATACCTGATATATGTACACTGGCACCATTTACTGCTGCCTGAGAGGAGACGGGAGGGGGAAAAAGGCGAGCAGCTGCATACGGAAGTGTGTGCGTGCGTGTACCTGCGTGTTTGTGTGTGTGCCTGCATTGGTGTGTGCCATTCGCATGTTCTCATACATCTACGTTTTAACGCGGTAGCTTTCAAACATAAAGGACCTACCGTTGTCTATAGGTTGGTATTTTCTGTCTATGACTGATCTGCCCTTCTCTCCAAAACGAGCCACATACTGTATTCTGCTCATTCTCTTGATTCCTGACAGGATTTGGAGGGAAGCGAGCGCAGCACAGGAGAGCCTGGCTGTGTTTCAATCCCACTGACAGACAGAAGCTGAGACAGTTCCTAAAACTCTGAAAATCCCTAACACAGCAGATTAGCATTAGCTATCTACTGTGCAAACTCTAACTGTAAGACATTTCCCCGGTATTACGGCAGCCTTCCGCTCACCAACGGCCAACCTGTGCTTGAAAGGGAAGAGGACGACGAAATCATACAGTAAAACAGGCGATTCAGTCGTCACTAGCCTCTGATCAGTTCCAGTGAACCCATGTGAAGAACCATGTCCACAACATCGGTGCCAAAAACGGCATTTTGGCAGCCCCGCAAATCTACGGAATGAAAGGGGGGGGGTGGAACGGAGGAACAATATCTGTGAGTGAATGGCGAAGTACAGGCCGAAGGCGGGGAGGGGGAGGGGCAGGGAATGGTGAACGGCAGGACGTGAAGGAGACCCTTTGACGATAGCTGTCAATCAATGCTTATCCCCTTGTGTTGTCATGGAAACAACAAAGAGAGGGAAATCAAAGCCTGCAGACAAAAGAACGGCTTAAAACATCTGTAAAATCACAGGTTGGGAAAGTGGAAGGCCTCAGAAACCATAAATATGGGATCTTATGATGAAACCCATCTAAAAAAAGTAGGCCTAGGTAGAGAATTGCGAAACATAAAATCTATATCTTTTGACTCTGTGATTAAATCGCAATCAGGCGACAACTCCTCCCCCTCCATAAAAAAAACAACTAAACGGAAATAGGACAGTCATATCCGTTCAGCCATTCATGAAACCCGATCGAACACAACGACTCAAAGTGTCCTAGACCTAGACACACATATGAGGGGAGACGGGAGTGAAGGGGAGGGGTTTGGCGTGCTGTCCCCGGTGGTTTAGCTTGCCGAGCGGGTGATGGCTGTGAGCGGGGCCATCTGCACGGCCGTAAAGGCGCCTGTCACTTCTGCTCCAGGACGCCTCGCCGTCAAAGGGACAGGTGGTGGCGCGGCCAGGATGTGTCCCGAGTCCTGTGCTGTCACAAACGTCCGGGATCAAGCCACGCCATGTCACCGCAACACACACACACACTAAACGCCACGCCATTTCTGGGCACCACACACGCACACATACTAAACGTTAGCAACACCACGGAAGATCTACATTGTTTTTGAAAAAAAGGTGTTAGTGGACAGTCCATCTATATTATGTGCAGCAAACTACACTATCAGTAACTGTTACCAAACAAAGTAAACCCTAGTTTCTGTTGAACTGTTACCAAACAAAGTAATCCCTAGTTTCTGTTTAACCCAAAGTAATCCCTAGTTTCTGTTTAACTGTTACCAAACAAAGTAATCCCTAGTTTCTGTTTAACTGTTACCAAACAAAGTAAACCCTAGTTTCTGTTTAACTGTTACCAAACAAAGTAATCCCTAGTTTCTGTTTAACTGTTACCAAACAAAGTAATCCCTAGTTTCTGTTTAACTGTTACCAAACAAAGTAATCCCTAGTTTCTGTTTAACTGTTACCAAACAAAGTAATCCCTAGTTTCTGTTTAACTGTTACCAAACAAAGTAAACCCTAGTTCAGTGGTTCTTAACCTTGTTGGAGGTACTGAACCCCACCAGTTTCATATGCACATTCACCGAACCCTTAATTGGAAAAATAAATTGTGATTTTTTCAAATTCAAAACATAGGTATATATTTTACTGGTGCACAAAATGAACCGTGCGTCAACATCACTGTGTTCAAAGAACAAAATCATCAAAACATGATTTTCACACAAAAACAAAAACATAATAATGAATATTTACTGCAAATCAGTGTGACTTCTGCTGTTGCCTTTCAGAGACCAGTTCAGAAATGCGCGGCTTCACCTTGGCAAGTGCCACTCTCATGTCATTTTTGCAACAAAGTCTGTTCCTTTTCTTCGTTTTTATGTCCAGCATCCTCGAAAAGGATTGCTCGCAAAGATACGTTGTAACAAACGGTATGAAAATACCCAGAGCTTTCTTAGCAATAACAGAGTACGTTACCATTTGTTGACACCAAAACGTTGAAAGTGTTGTTGTTCTGAAGAGTTGCTGTTGAACCTGGCTCGGCTGAATTTCAATGATTTCATCGAGGTATTCATCATTGACATCTGTTGTCTCAACACTAAACGTGAACGGCTGTCTCACCCATGCTGGATATGACTCTCTTGTAGGGAAGTATCCGTCGAGAGACTTTGGAAGCTCATCTAACTGTGTGACAATTGCTTGCTTCAGTTCAGCGGGTACAGAAATGTCTCCGATTCCAGATACATCTTCGATCTTACTTACACAGTCATCCAGCAGGGGAAAGTTTGCGAAGTTATCGTTCTCTGTTCGTCAATTCCATAACGGTAGCTTTTTTTGAAAAGCCTTCAGGTTTTCCTCCGCTTCGATGATGTTGACTCCACCGCCCTGCATCTTTTGATTGAGATGATTGAGAGCTTCGAAGATATCAGCCATGTACGCTAAAATGAGAATTAACTAATTTTTGTAGCAATCTGCATGACAATGTTGGTGCTTTTGCAAAAACAGGGCTAATTCCACACGCACGGCAAAAGCACGATTCAGCACCTGTCCCCGGGACACCACCGAACGTTAGAATGGTACAGAAGTACCTCAAATTCAGAGCCCATTTCTTTACACAGCTCACTGAAGATGCGGTGCCTCAGAGCACTAGTTGGCACATAGTTCACACATTCCACTACAATATTTTGGTTTTATGAGTGTTTCACCAATGGTGTGTGGTTTGCCCTGCTTTGCGATCAGGTAAGCAACTTCGTACGATGCTGTGGGGAACAGGCAGAGTAGCTTTTACATCAAATCTGGCTCTCTTCACCTTGAATTCAGCGAGCGCTGTGTTCTTGTATTTTCCATCTCCATGCAGCTTAAGGAAGTGTTCTTAGTTTTGCCGGTGCTAGACTAGAATTACTCAACTTGGCATTGCAAATCATGCAGTTAGGACGCTGACTTCCATCACGTTCCGTTATACATGTGAATCCATATTGTACATATTCGTCCGACCACTTTCATTTTTTGCTCGACATAGTAAGTATGAAAGGATTCAAATATTAAGAAAGAAATCACAAGACATACCATCACGACAGTCACAAGTAGACTACTGGGCACACCAAATTCCCTGCAGCACAGATAGGCCAAGCGTTGTAGCGTGATCACCTGCAGCCAATGATGGCCAAGCAGGGCGTGTCATCACGAATCATATGAGTCGGATGTGTGTCTTGACCTCCGCCGAACCCCTGAGACTGACTCACCGAACCCCTGGGGTTCGATCGAACCCAGGTTAAGAACCACTGGTCTGGGATGACTGTGTTCCTTTTCACTCTGTACTGTCTCAACATAATGTTAGGGCTGGAGGTGTAACTAACACACACACACACGTCTGTTTCATTTGATTTGGGGAATGATAACAACTGAAAAGGAATCACATGTGTATCAGCGCTTTAGCAGAGAGTATGCTCAGCGTCATATCATTTCTTCTCAAACTTTGGCATCTTGGTCTGGCCCTTCCACTTTGTGTTTTTGTTGTCTTTCCGAAATCTGCTAGTTGTTAAATGAATTCATCTCTGTGTCAGGCTGGCGATGCCTCGCCATTTGGCCGCAGTCAAACCCAAACAAAACAGATAAGAAAAGCAGAAAGGCGTTGAAACGGGAGAGAGGGAGGGAGGGAGAGAGAGAGGGAGTGAGGAAGAGAGAGAGAGAGGGAGGGAGGGAGAGAGAGAGAGAGGGAAGGAGGGAGAGAGGGAGAGAGAGAGAGAGAGAGGGAGAGAGAGAGAGAGAGAGAGAGGAGAGAGAGGGAGAGAGAGAGAGAGAGAGAGAGAGAGAGAGAGAGAGAGAGAGAGAGAGAGAGAGAGAGAGAGAGAGAGAGAGAGAGGAGAGAGAGAGAGAGAGAGAGAGAGAGAGAGAGAGAGAGAGAGAGAGAGAGAGAGAGAGAGAGAGGGAGGGAGGGAGGGAGAGGAGGGAGGGAGAGGGAGAGGGAGGGAGGGGGGAGAGAGAGGGAGAGAGAGAGGGAGAGAGGGAGGGAGAGAGGGAGGGAGAGAGTGAGAGAGTGAGGGAGAGAGGGAGGGAGAGAGGGAGGAGACCAGTCGGGTACTCCGCCATCCGACCCCCATTCCCCAACACCCCTCCTATTTCCTTACACACATTTCTCTATTTATCTGATGTGATTTTGGGAAGAGGGGTGCAATCACTGCAGTCATTTGCACCACTAATGTTCAATCCTGGCCCCCTTCACTCATGTGATTTAGGCTGGTGTTGGAGTGGGCTAGTGGGGGTATGGGGAGCTGGGGGCCAGGGGCCATTTATCCCACGCTCTAATGGGAAACTGGCAGTCTTATTCCTTCCCCTACATTCTGTTTGTCACCCTGCTCCTCCATTACGGTCCTCTCAGCCCTGATGGCTTTGGACAGGAGCTGATCAAAAAGCCATCGCTTGACCTACGCGCCGTGGCAGCCCGACGAGACGACTCGCGCCAACCAGAGAGAGAGCGAGGGATGAGTGTGTGTGAAGGGGATGAGGGGGGGGGCGATAGCTCCTCCGACCGGGACAAGAGGGGAGGCGGTTGTAAATAAAATGACATTATTATTTATTCTGTCCCGTCATGTAGAAAACCCAATTATGGTAATGTCTGCTGCCGGCCCGCCGTGTCAGAGAGATGGAGAGCAGACAGAGAGCATGCTGGGTTGTGGATTCCTCTGGAGCGGCTACCGTGAGAGAGCAGTGGCCTGCCTGCGTGTCGGTCTGCCCACCGAGGCCCTCCCCTCATGTCCGCCACCGGACGGTACACTCTTTAGAAAAAGTTCCAGGTGGAACTATTCTGGGTGACATGTAGAATCCGCTGGGGAAAAGGTTCCATGTGAAACCCAATAGGGTTCTACATGGACTCAAAAGGGTTCTTCCTGAAACAAAAAAAAAGATTCTTCAAAGTGTTCTCCTTTGGGGACAGCCGAATAACTTTTTTTAGGTTCTAGATCGCACCTTTTTGTAGGCACAGAGGTACACAACAGCAGACCGGAATCTGGGCCTGCCACCCTCCACTTCCCACTCTCCATGATACAGTTGATTGTTTACAGGACCATATAGAGTAGGCTACATGCACTATAGATGTGTAAGAAAAAATCGGATATTGTATTGTAAGTGTCTGGGGTTTAGCACCACCAGACGGACCATCTTACCTAAATTAAGAGGTCAAAAGTATTTGTAAAATATAGAGAAATCAAAATATATAGGATAATTATCAATTTAAAAAAATTCTGTAATCCATGATTTTTTTTCCCCTTGCATCGTCTTCCTAAGTCCTAATATCTAGTCTGGAGATGTGAGTGATATAGGTCCTCAAATAATTCCCCCCACTGCCACCCCCACCACTTTCCACCTCCTTTCCTTTCCCCACCCTATCCTCCCTCCCCTGCTCTCCCTCCCCACACTGGTCCAACTCACCGACGTCAGCCCCCCCCCCTCCCTCCCTCCCCACACTGGTCCAACTCACCGACGTCAGCCCCCCCCTCCCTCCCCCCACACTGGTCCAACTCACCGACGTCAGCCCCCCTCCCCCCACACTGGTCCAACTCACCGACGTCAGCCCCCCCCTCCCTCCCCACACTGGTCCAACTCACCGACGTCAGCCCCTCCCGAGGGGAAGAATACAGCATATGGCCAAGCACCTACAGAGCCTTAAATAACTGCTGCGCCATTCCAGCTCACCGTGCCGATTTATCTCCACTCATTTGAGAAAACCTCCGACCGGAGCAGAGTGGAGCGGTGGCCACACACACACACTATTCTTGTAGACAGAGCTGGAGTGTGTGTGTGTGGACATGTTTAACAATACTTGTGGGGACCGGGTTGGGTTAGAATTAGTGTTAGGGTTGGGTAAAGGGGATACCTAGTCAGTTGCACAACTGAATGCGTTCAACTGAAACGTGTCTGCTGCATTTAAATCAAACCCCTCTGAATCAGAGAGGTGCGGGGAGCTGTTGTTAAAATTAGGGTTAGGGGTTAAAGGTTAGGAGTTAGGGTTTTGAGGTTAAGGTTGGGGCTAAGGTTAGGGTTTAATGAAAATAGGATTTTGAATGGGTATCGATTGTGTGTGTCCACAAATTTGGTGGGGGGGGGGGGGGTTGATCTACACACAACTCGCAAGGCACAGTTACAGTTACTGTAATGTGGTCTCTAACCTTTAATATTTTTGTTAGCTTAAGTGTTCGTCAAGGGTGACGAGTGATGAAGTCATGTCAGCGGAATGTCTTCCGGATTCTTTTCCCTGACTTCACTACGGCACAAAATACAGCACAAAATACAATTATTATTCTTGAGATTCAAATGTGAGATTACGATGGGAAACGGTGTTGGGCCGTAACAACTGTTACATGACAAATCTAGAGGACATCGAGAAGAAAACTACTGCCTGGCAGACAGGTAGCACTGTTCTGTGTGAAGGTTTAGACATATTGAATGAGAGGAAGGGGAGGTGTGCATGTATTGTATGTGTGTGTAGATACAAGAGGTAGGGTGTGTGTGTGTGTGTGTGTGTGTGTATTCTTGGCTTGTTTCTCTGAAATTATCTTTGAGTCGGATATTAATAGACCTGGCTCTATAAATAAAACGGAAGCACCACACACAGACACACACACACACACTCATTTAAGCACCATGCATTCTTGTACACTAACCCAGACACCCAGACATTTATTTAGCAACATGTTTGTTGGTTCTCCTGTCTGATTGTAAAAGAGGGGGGGGGTGTAAAAACGAGTGGATGTTTTGAGCGGCTGAGTTGAGTGAATGCACTTGGTGTAGCACAGCTGGGCTGAACGCGCCGTGGGATCAATAGAGTGAACCAGCAGGGATCGATCGCAATTCGTCTCGCTTTAAAAAAAAACAAAAACATTTTAATTCCCACCCACACACACACTGAGCATGTTACTAGCTTGTTAGGAGAGGGGGCAAAACATGTGGGTTCATGCACGTATAGGCGTGCATGCAAACACACACACACACACACACACACACAGTCCAACCTGAGTAGCTGAACTAAAGCGATGCACGCACACAGAGGTTCAATAAAACAATATGGGATGTATTTATTTTGATTGGGCATATCAGCTCATCCCCGTGGTCTCCTTTGCATAACAAGCCCTGTAGAATTAAACCATAACTTTCAACGCGTCCGTTTAATTACCAGACACAATGTCAGGAGTCAGGAGAGTAAACACAGTGCCTTTGAAGTGAGTTAAAAGACGGCTCCAACACAGATGCTGTTCATTTTAGGTGGGATGCTGTTTTATATGAAAATGTAATGTTCAAAAGAATGTGTGTGTGTGTGTGTGTGTGTGTGTGTGTGTGTGTGTGTGTGTGTGTGTGTGTGTGTGTGTGTGTGTGTGTGTGTGTGTGTGTGTGTGTGTGTGTGTGTGTGTGTGTGTGTGTGTGTGTGTGTGTGTGTATTACCCGGCAGTGTGTGCATTATGTGTGTGTGTTCCCTGACCAAACACAATGGGCTGAGGGTATAATAATTGATTGGGAGCCCCGCCTCCTTGTCCAGGGTGACCATGACAACGGACGACAGGGGGACAGACATGACAGTGGCTGGGACGGTCGAGTGGACGCTTCAGGTCAATGTCAACACACACTCGCCGCTTCCAGCTACTTAGCTAATTATACAGTGGTCCTTAAGGCCACTTACAACAGGTTAGCTAATTAACAAACAACTGATTACAAATGAACAGAGAGGTGTTCTTAATCTCCCACCCCACAACGCGATGACGAACACTAACCGCTTGTAATTAGTTCTGGGTAAAGGGAGGGGTGGAGAGGGTAGAGGATTGTGTGTGTATGTATGTGCTGTTTCGGTAAAGGGGCCACATCTATGTGTCAAACTAAGAACAACACTGTCATGATGTAGTTGCCACTTTGTGAAAAGTTCAACGGTCCAGCCACAGTTAACCCAGTCTACGTACCTTCCTATTAGCATAGTGAGTGTCATGGAAATAACATTGGGGTTGAGGACTAACACAACTCACAGGCCCGAACGGCCATCAGGCTCCGAGTCACACCTGCCGACAGTTATAAAACCCTTTCTCTCTCCCTCCGCCCTCATTTTCACGGCCCCTAAAACATCCGCTCTCTCGCAAGGAACCCAAATGTCCATCTGCCCAAATAAATCCCTTTTTAAAACGTACACCCCCCCTCCCACCACCACCACACACTGGCACACACACGTCACCTGTGTCTTTTAAGCTGCCCCAGTCCCCCCCCTCCTCCCCCTGAACACTTCCCTCGAATTCCACCTGCCCCCTTTCAACATCAATACCCCTTCCTCTCTCTCGCCACAAAGGAACCTGTGACTTTAAATCTCTGTGTCAGGCCCAGTCCGACAATCCAGCAAGCCCAACTTCACCTGAGCACCCCCCCCCCCACCTCGACAAGACAACAGCGCGGCCCAGAAAACGGCCCAGCCAGCCGCAGCTGTCTCCATCGCCTAGCAACGGCGAGCCTGATAGATGACCCCAACGATGGATAATTACCGTAAATCACAAGAGCTCAGACACTAAAGGGGAGAGCAGGGGAGAGAGAGAGAGAGAGAGAGAGAGAGAGAGAGAGAGAGAGAGAGAGAGAGAGAGAGAGAGAGAGAGAGAGAGAGAGAGAGAGAGAGAGAGAGAGAGAGAGAGAGAGAGAGAGAGAGAGCGAGAGAGAGCGAGAAAGCGAGAGAGAGAGAGAGAGAGAGAGAGAGAGAGAGAGAGAGAGAGAAAGAGAGAGAGAGAGAGAGCGAGAGAGAGAGAGAGAGAGAGAGAGAGAGAGAGAGAGAGAGAGAGAGAGAGAGAGAGAGAGAGAGAGCGAGAGAGAGCGAGAGAGCGAGAGAGAGAGAGAGAAAGAGTGCGAGAGAGAGAGAGAGAGCGAGAGAGAGAGAGAGAGCGAGAGCGAGAGAGAGAAAAAAAGGATAATAAGGGAGGGGTGGAACTGGTCATGCATGCACTAATGCACCTTGATGAGCTCAGACCCCCCCCCCCTCCTCCACCCAAACACACACACCAAAACACAGGAACACAGAGGCAGCAGCCTTGTCGCTGTAATCCGACACCCCATTCCCCGCCTCCCTGCAGGGGCGCTTGTCTGTCAGAGATTCACATCAATACACAGAGGCGCCAATCAAAGGCCAGACAGAGCAGCCCAGAACATTGAGAGAAAAAAAACAAGTAGACAACTGGATTGAGGAGAAATGGTGACCAAAAGTCCAAAGCAAGTTTAAAAAACGTAAACATTTCACAGAGAACTGCCCAAAGCACAGTTTACTCACTGAAAAGGTTCAGCCTTTTTTACTAGTCGTACAAACTGTCCCTTCTCTCTCCCTCCTACTTCACTCACCCCCCCCCCCTTCTAGATATTTGATCTGGTTCTGCGTGTGATAGATTGACAGGTAATGGGGAAGTTGAAGGGGCGAAGGAGACATGAACAGGTGTTCAGCACAGTCTTTTTGGCCGGCGTTAAAGCTGCCATGTCCTTCACTACATCTACACCACCCGTCTCTCTCTCTATCTCTCTCTCTCTCTCTCTCTCTCCCTCTCTCTTTCTCACTCACTCACTCCCTCTCTCTCTCTCTCTCTCTCTCTCTCTCTCTCTCTCCCTCCCTCCCTACCTCCCTCCCTCCCTCCCTCCCTCATTCCCTCTCTTTCTCCCTCCCTCTCTCCCTCCCTCCCTCCCTCCCTGTCTCTGTTTGAGAGATGTAATCCATCAACATAGTGACAGGGTTGGACATGTAGGCCTACGGTCGTTCATGGGGAAACATATGTGCAGTGGGAGGAGGGGATAACACAATAAGAGCCCACAGTCCCAGCCATAAAACTACTGAGTGACTGTGTCACACTGAGCACTACTGGGCAAAAGAGGTTGTTACTGAGTAACTCGCTCTCACCTCTACTCCACCGCTGCGGGTTGGACTGAACCAAACACGTCATGTCATGTGTACGTCCCAAAATGTAATTATTACAGGATGGGAGGAGGAGAGAAGAGAGTGAAGACAGAAGGGAAAGAAAAAACGAAGAGGAGTGTGATGAGTAGGAGAGAGAGAGGAGAGAGGAGAGAGAGAGAGATTGAGAGAGGAAGAGAGAGAGAGAGAGAGAGAGGAGAGAGAAAGGAGAGAGAAGAGAGAGAAGATAGAAGAGAGAGAGAGAGAGAGAGAGAGTGGAGAGAGAGAGAGAGAGAGAGAGAGAGAGAGAGAGAGAGAGAGAGAGAGAGAGAGAGAGAGAGAGAGAGAGAGAGAGAGAGAGAGAGAGAGAGAGAGAGAGGAGAGAGAGAGAGAGAGAGAGAGAGAGAGAGAGAGAGAGAGAGAGAGAGAGAGAGAGAGAGAGAGAGAGAGAGAGAGAGAGAGAGAGAGAGAGAGAGAGAGAGAGAGAGAGAGAGAGAGAGAGAGAGAGAGAGAGAGAGAGAGAGAGAGAGAGAGAGAGAGAGAGAGAGAGAGAGAGAGAGAGAGAGAGAGAGAGAGAGAGAGAGAGAGAGAGAGAGAGAGAGAGAGAGAGAGAGAGGAGAGAGAGAGAGAGAGAAAGAGAGAGAGAGAGAGAGAGAGAGAGAGAGAGGAGAGTAGGAGAGGGGGGGTGCAGGCCATAAATCAAAAGTGTGGTGACGGTAAATAACTGCGGTGAGTCTGTAACTACCTGCCACCATGTGACCCCAGGAGAGCGTTCAGCGCGAGGGAAACAGGGGTCTCGCTGATAAATCCCCTCCAACTTTTACTGCATAACATTAAAGGACATGTCACCATCGCAAATCACTCCGGCTCTGCGTTGGAGATGGAAGCAGGGAGTTCAAAACAGGCTCCATTTGCATGTTGTAGCTCCAACATTCCAGAGGAGTGGATATTGGATAAGAAAACCCCTCTCTGACTTGGGTGTATTGACTTGAAAGTACAAACACTTAAAGACATGCTCCAGAACTTTGGCGAGTAGTAAATCTTTTTTTAAACCTCTTGCTTTGGGCTGGATTTCTCAACGTGTAGTTCATACTAGAGGTTGACCGATCGGCATGGCCGATTAAAGTAGGGGCGATTTCAAGTTTTCATAACAATCGGTAATTGGCATTTTCGGACGCTGATTATATTGCACTTCACATGGTTGATGATATTACTAGTGTAACTAGCTTGTCCTGCGTTGCATATAATTAATGCGGTGAATCACAGTCTACTTCGCCAAACGGGTGAGGAATTAACAAAAGCGCATTCGGAGTCAGGGTATATGCAGCAGTTTGGGCCGCCTGGCTCGTTGCGAACTTTGTGAAGTCCATTTCTTCCTAACAAAGACCATCATTAATTTGACAGAATTTGACATAATTATGACATAACATTGAAGGTTGCGCAATGTAACAGCAATATTTAGACTTAGGGTTGCCACCCGTTGGATAAAATACGGAACGGTTCTGTATTTCACTGAAAGAATAAACGATTTGTTTTCTAAATGATATTTTCCGGATTTGACCATATTAATGACCAAAGGCTCGTATTTCTTTGTGTTTATTATGTTAAAATTATGTCTACGATTTGATATTTGATAGAGCAGTCTGACTGAGCGGCGGTAGGCAGAAGCAGGCTCATAAGCATTCATTCAAACAGCACTTTCCTGTGTTTGCTAGCGGCTCTTCCCAATGCTTGAAGCACAGCCCTGTTTATGACTTCAAGCTTATCAACTCCCGAGATTAGGCTGGCAATACTATAGTGCCTATAAGTACATCCAATACTCAAAGGTCCTATAATAACTACAACCTAAAACTTAACAGGGAATATTGAATATTCGTGTTAAAAGGAACCACCAGCTTTCATATGTTCTCATGTTCTGAGCAAGGAACTTAACCGTTAGCTTTTTTACGTGGCACATATTACACTTTTACTTTCTTCTCCAACACTGTTTTTGCATCATATAAACCAAATTGAACAAGTTTAATTATTTATTTGAGACTAAATAGATGTTATTTATGTATTATATTAAGCTAAAATAAAAGTGTTAATTCAGTATTGTTGTAATTGTCATTATTACAGATATATATATATTATATATATTATATATTATATATTATATATTATATATATATATAAAATACAAAATCGGCCGATTAATCAGTATCGGCTTTTTTTGGTCCTCCAATAATCGGTATCGGCTTTGAAAAATCATAATAGTTCGGCCTCTAGTTCATACAGTACTTGCATAATCTATGAGCAAAATTACTGTCTTACCTCAATTAGCCACAAAATCCCTAGTTTGAAAGTGACTCTTTACGGGAAGATGTACAGGGCCATTTCACCTACATTTTCCCCCTAACGTGGACCAGCCCCCTAGCAATTCGAGTTCCAGCCAATGAGCTTCAGCCCCTCACCCTTTGAGTGACAGCTAGCAAGATGCACACACAGCAGAGCGAGAGAGAGAGAGAGAGAGCAATGACGTGGTGCACATATCTGCACATACAGTACGTGACATAGTAGACCATTTTGGGGGGGTCACTTTCGGGTCGTGAGCACTACTTTCAGAACTACTGGCCAAAAAAAGTATACAAAAGAACCTGAGAAACTCTTTAAAGCAGAGATTATAATCATTTGGTAAATATGCTGGACCTCAATTGAAATGGCTTAACTGGGTGGAGTTGTTCGTTTTTTAAAGAAAGGGGAGGATACAGGCAATAGAGAAATCCCAGCTTTTTAAATTCCCACTGTAACTGCATTGTAATATTAAACTTCAGCACCTGGGTCTTGTTCATAAAGGCATCAACTGGAAGCAAACGGACTAAAACGGGGAGGGACTACCTTTCATTTTCATTTTCTGTTGCAAAACAATGTCTGCCGAGTGCCCTAATGAACAGGACCCTGCTCATGCAAATGCAGCACCTGCTCCATCTCTTCCAGCCCCGCCTTATCCCAAATGGCACTATATTCCCTACATAGTGCACTACTTCATAGGGAACGGGGTGCCATTTCAGACACAGGCTAACTGACTTCACCAGAACTGACTCACAGGAGAAGTTGACAACAACAGTCTGTATTTATTTCCCTGTTGACCATCATATAAGATTTACACAAGTTAACAATGTGGCCGGCAGAAAGATACAGCGGTTCAAACGGGTCACTCCTTGGCAGTTATCTAGAAACAAACAGCCAATCACACACAATCACTTTGAAACACACAGGCTTTCTGTCATTTAATAACTCTCTCTTTCACTCACACACACACACACACACACACACACACACACACACACACACACACACACACACACACACACACACACACACACACACACACACACACACACACACACACACACACACACACACACACACACACACACACACACACACATTTTTCAAGCAGTGTGCCGGGCGGGCATCTGCTGTCACACGACCTGTCTCAGTGAACTAAGCAGAGACAGACACTGTCAACTTAAGAGTGCCTCAAATGCCCACCTACGAACAGGCGAGGCAGGAACCACGGCTGCCTCTCCCTCCCGGTATAATTTGAGCTAATCCGCAATAGGAGATAGTCAAGTTTATGGCGTCAGTCGCCGGCAGCTTTTCATCTCGTATTTGGACCCGTTTCCATCACGCGCCGGGCCACAAAAGCAGCCGCACAAAGTGTGATTACCTCGCCTGTTTTTACATGCCAGCATGACTTGACTTCTGATAATTGCGCGGATTTCCAAACAGGAGAAAGAATACACTTAGATTCCCTTCTTAGTGGAGGAAAGCAGGTCCGTTATGGCAGGCGACTGGCTAGAGGAGAGGAGTGAAAAGGGAATGTGTCAAATGTGAGCTGTACACTGAGTGCACAAAACATTAGGAACACCTTCCTAATATTGAGTTGCACCCCCTTTTTGCCCCCCAGAACAGCCTCAATTCGTCGGGGCAGGGACTCTACAAGGTGCCCGGGAGCGTTCCACAGGGATGCCGGCCCATGTTGACTCCAATGCTTCCCACAGTTGTGTCAAGTTGGCTGGATGTCCTTTGGGTGGTGGACCATTTTAATACACACCGGAAACTGTTGCGCGTGAAAAACCCAGCAGCGTTGCAGTTCTTGACACACTCAAACCGGTGCGCCTGGCACCTACTACCATACCCTGTTCAAAGGCACTTAAATCTTTTATCTTGCCCATTCACCCCCGAATGTCACACGTACACAATCCATGTCTCATGGCTTAAAAGTCCTTCTTTGACTGGCTCCTCACCTTCCCTGGGGCAGCAGGGTAGCCTAGTGGTTAGAGCGTTGAACTAGTAAGGTTGCAAGTTCAAAACCCCGAGCTGAAGAGGTACAAATCTGTCGTTCTGCCCCTGAACAGGTAGTTAACCCACTTTTCCTAGGCCATCATTGAAAATAAGAATTTGGTCTTAACTGACTTGCCTAGTTAAATAAAGGTCAAATAAAAAATAAATCAACACTGATTGAAGTGGATGTAACAAGTGACATCAATAAGGAATCATAACTTTCACCTGGGTTCACTATTTCATGGAAACAGCAGGTGTTTCCAATGTTCTGTAAACAAAAAGTGGAGGTTAACACACACACACACACACACACACACACACACACACACACACACACACACACACACACACACACACACACACACACACACACACACACACACACACACACACACACACACACACACACACACGAGCAAACAAACACGCACACTTCCTTTTCAGTGCCAAGGTTCATACCCTGTGGCGTTTGTCCTGCACTGTTGGCCACATGACCGCATGCATTTGAATGTCGGGTGGAGTGCATCCCTCCTCTTCATCCAGAGAGAAGACAAGAACCATAAAAGACGACACACACACAATGAAGGCTTTTACCCGAGAGGGACTTAGAGGGGGGTATACCGGGGTGCAACTCTGGCGGGGGGGGTAGGTACTTTCAGGGCACAAGGCAAAAAAGCATGAGAAAACCAGCCTACGCATCACAAGAAAACACTTCCCAAAAACATTTGGGTGTAGGGTAAAGTTAATGCCGTAAAATAAAAAGAAGAGTTGAGGTGCTTGATTTAGTTGACGAGTCTCTTTCTCTCAGTCTCCCCCACAGAGGTTTTTGGTTTGGCTCTTCCATAGAGGAGTGACCTGGGAGAGAGGAAACAGACAAAGGGAACAGGGGGAGACAGCACACGGATCCTAATGAAGCCATAAATCAAACGTCCGATGAGAAAAGACTCCGAAGGAGGATCAATGGAGACACATCTAAAGGAGGAGACACACACACACACACACACACACACACACACACACACACACACACACACACACACACACACACACACACACACACACACACACACACACACACACACACACACACACACACACACACACACACACACACACACACACACACACACACACACTAGATGGACACAAACGAGCATATTGCAAGTACACACAGGCTGAAATACAGCCTCATAAACACACACACATTAACACACTTGAACATACACACACATACTCGCTCACCAAGGCGCAGAGCAACTGAGACACGTGCTTGTCTCTAATCTATTCAACTTCCTCGCACATTGCCCCCCCCTCCTCTTACTACCCAGGAGGGCTCCGAGTTACACCTCCACGCTCAATCCCTCTCGTCTAAATAATATTGGCCGTGATAAATGGCGCCATAACTCTGATATCCACAATCAATCTCTGCTTTAAAGACACATCCATCTTCTGTAATGCTGATGGGGGGGGGGGGGGGGATCAGGGGAGTGCGAGGGGTGTGGAGGAGGGGGAGCCGAGGGAAGACGTGACTGTTTTCCTGACCTCCTGGCGGGGGACTAAGGCGGGGGGGACGGCGGGGCCCCGGTGGAGGCGGGCCACTGAGTGATGTCTGTCAGCTCACATCTGGCTAGGAAAATAAATTAGGCTTATGAAGACAAATGAAAAGGGCTGTTCCTGCCGCCGCCGCCGAGACAAGGGGACGAGAGACAGAGAGTGAGAGAGAGAGAGAGAGAGAGAGAGAGAGAGCATGAGAGAGAGAGAGAGCATGAGAGAGAGAGAGAGAGAGAGAGAGAGAGAGAGAGAGAGTGAGAGAGAGAGAGAGCATGAGAGAGAGAGAGAGCGAGAGTGAGAGAGCAGGAGAGAGAGTGAGAGAGAGGAGAGAGAGAGAGAGAGAGAGAGAGAGTGAGAGAGCAGGAGAGAGAGAGAGAGAGAGAGAGAGCATGAGAGACAGAGAGAGCGAGAGTGAGAGAGCAGGAGAGAGAGAGAGAGAGAGAGAGAGA
This sequence comes from Oncorhynchus gorbuscha, assembly GCF_021184085.1. NCBI lineage: Eukaryota > Metazoa > Chordata > Actinopteri > Salmoniformes > Salmonidae > Oncorhynchus > Oncorhynchus gorbuscha. Next base: position 56,889,687 of record NC_060187.1, read on the forward strand.
GAGAGAGAGAGAGAGAGAGAGAGAGAGAGAGAGAGAGAGAGAGAGCATGAGAGAGAGAGAGAGCGAGAGAGAGAGCAGGAGAGAGAGAGAGAGAGAGAGAGAGAGAGAGAGAGAGAGAGAGAGAGAGAGAGAGAGAGAGAGAGAGAGAGAGAGAGAGCAGGAGAGAGAGAGAGAGAGAGAGAGAGAGAGAGAGAGAGAGTGAGAGAGAGAGAGAGAGAGAGAGAGAGAGAGAGTGAGAGAGAGAGAGAGAGAGAGAGAGAGAGAGAGAGAGAGAGAGAGAGAGAGAGAGAGAGAGAGAGAGAGAGCAGAGAGAGAGAGAGCGAGAGTGAGAGAGCAGGAGCAGAGAGAGAGGAGAGAGAGAGAGAGAGAGAGAGAGAGAGAGAGAGAGAGACAGAGAGAGAGAGAGAGAGAGAGAGAGAGAGAGAGAGAGAGAGAGAGAGAGAGAGAGAGAGAGAGAGAGAGAGAGAGAGAGAGAGAGAGAGAGAGAGAGAGAGAGAGAGAGAGGGAGAGAGAGAGAGAGAGCAGGAGAGAGAGAGAGAGAGCATGAGAGAGCAGAGAGAGAGAGAGAGAGAGAGAGAGAGAGAGAGAGAGAGAGAGAGAGAGGAGAGAGACAGAGAGAGAGAGAGAGAGAGAGAGAGAGAGAAATAAAAAGAGCAGGAGAGAGGGAGAGAGAGCAGAAGCAGCCATTAGAGAGAGAGACGCTGCAAAGAGAGAGAGAGACTTAGTCAAAGACCTTGTCCTTCTCCTCTCTCGAGAGAGGTTCTCAGAGAGTTGAAGAGGAACATTCTAGATGGCAACATGAGAGAGTAGAGAGAAGAGAGAGAAGACAAGACAGACTCCTTCCTTGAGAGAGGTTGTGAAGTGAGAGAGAGAGAGAGACTAAATAAAAAAAGAGAGCGAGGGGGAGAGAAGCAAAGCAGCCATTAACGTAGTCACGCTGCAAAGACGCAGAGCTCACTTAGTCAAAACCTTGTCCTTCTCATCTCTCGCTCTTATTTGTTTCCTCTCTGGTTCTCAGTCTTTGAGTTGCAAGCCAGGAACATTCTAGATGGCAACATGGCCGCAGTATGAGGAATACCAAAGACAAGACACTGACTCCTTCCTTGCTACCTCAGTGGTTGTGAAGTGTACACACAGGGTGGGGGGGGGGGGGGTCTGAAGATGCATTGGAGGGGGTGAACTAGGGCTGGGAATTGCCAGGGACCTCACGATGCAATATTATCACAACACTTAGGTGCCAATATGATATGTATTGCGATTCTCACAATTCAAAACGTATTGCGATTCGATAATTAGACTGTATTGCAATTGGATTTTTAAAACATATTGCTCACAAATGTCTGCTGCCATGAGAACGTTTTGAACAGTCATGGAAATAGAAGACGAACACAAGCTATGAAGGAAAATGATAATGGTGTTTGTACAGCCAACTAGTGGTGCAGGTACTGTACAGCCAACTAGTGGTGCAGGTACTGTACAGCCAACTAATGGTGCAGGTACTGTACAGCCAACTAGTGGTGCAGGTACTGTACAGCCAACTAGTGGTGCAGGTACTGTACAGCCAACTAGTGGTGCAGGTACTGTACAGCCAACTAGTGGTGCAGGTACTGTACAGCCAACTAGTGGTGCAGGTACTGTACAGCCAACTAGTGGTGCAGGTACTGTACAGCCAACTAGTGGTGCAGGTACTGTACAGCCAACTAGTGGTGCAGGTACTGTACAGCCAACTAGTGGTGCAGGTACTGTACAGCCAACTAGTGGTGCAGGTACTGTACAGCCAACTAGTGGTGCAGGTACTGTACAGCCAACTAGTGGTGCAGGTACTGTACAGCCAACTAATGGTGCAGGTACTGTACAGCCAACTAGTGGTGCAGGTACTGTACAGCCAACTAGTGGTGCAGGTACTGTACAGCCAATTAGTGGTGCAGGTACTGTACAGCCAACTAGTGGTGCAGGTACTGTACAGCCAATTAGTGGTGCAGGTACTGTACAGCCAACTAGTGGTGCAGGTACTGTACAGCCAACTAGTGGTGCAGGTACTGTACAGCCAACTAGTGGTGCAGGTACTGTACAGCCAACTAGTGGTGCAGGTACTGTACAGCCAACTAGTGGTGCAGGTACTGTACAGCCAATTAGTGGTGCAGGTACTGTACAGCCAACTAGTGGTGCAGGTACTGTACAGCCAACTAGTGCAAAGATAATATTGTGATATTGTCAAAATGATACGATATATTGTCAAAAATAATATCCTGATAAATAACTGTATCGATTTTTTTCTCCCCCATCCCAAGAGTGAACTATCTCTGACCTGTCGGAGGGGTCGTCACAGCTACACCACAGTGAATATCCCCCCCCCCCCCCCCCTCCCCGATGTAACACGTCTTTTAACAGACGGACAAAAGCAAAGAGTCTCTCACTTTTCTTCTCTCCCCTCCCACCAATTTCTTCCTTGTTCTAACTATCTAGCTGCCTGCCCCCCCTCTCTCTCTGTCTGTCTGTATGTTAGCCACCTAATGCTGCTCTGGGTCTGAACTTAATTATTAAACGGAGATGTCCACACAGCCTTTATAGTTGTTCTCCTCTCCTCCTTCCAGCATCATAGAATATGATGCACCTACCACCCAGCCGCTGCTTCTACTGCTGCACCAGTCAAAATATCTTTCCCTTTCCTACCCAAAAATGAAAAGGTACACAAGTTACATTTACGCAAAGTCATAAGGTGCGCGACTGAGGTTGTTATCAAGCTTTGCCACGGTGTGAGAGCAAACACTTCAATGAATCATAAACTAGGCTTTCAGGTTACTTTCGGAGGGTTTTACAGATTAGAAAATGCCACTATCAAAGCCCTGAAAATGACACCAAACGAGTGTGAGAACTTGCAAGATGTGGAACAGTCGCCGGTTTAAAGGCATGTGCGCCCGTTTACGCGAAGGGTTTGTCACATAACTGGCCTAGCATATGCTTCCTGTCGCCATACACTTCCATAGCATCACTCACAAGAGAGGGTTGCGACTCAACAAGGCCAGATGTAGTACTAGCCCTACTGTAAACACTATCTGCTATAGCTTAAGTTGCACTAACAAAGCATCAGAGAGAACCAAAGTAGCGCCGTGATATAGTGCAGCATTTTGACAGAGGCCCTCCCACACACCCCAATCTGTCTGTACAACAGAGGAAATGAGAAAGCAAGGGAGAGAGAGAGATACAGATGCAAAGAGAGAGAGAGAGAGAGAGAGAGAGAGAGAGAGAGAGAGAGAGAGAGAGAGAGAGAGAGAGAGAGAGAGAGAGAGAGAGAGAGAGAGAGAGAGAGAGAGAGAAAGAGAGAGAGTGATGCAAAGAGAGAGAGAAAGAGAGAGAGTGATGCAAAGATTGAGAGATACATAAATAACAGAAAGATAGGAGAGAGAGATACATAAATAACAGAAAGATAAATAACAGAAAGAGAGAGAGAGAGAGAGAGTGATGCAAAATAACAGAAAGATAGGAGAGAGAGAGAGAGATACATAAATAACAGAAAGATAACAGAAAGATGAGAGAGAGAGATACATAAATAACAGAAAGATAGGAGAGAGAGAGAGATACATAAATAACAGAAAGATAGGAGAGAGAGAGAGATACATAAATAACAGAAAGATAGGAGAGAGAGAGAGATACATAAATAACAGAAAGATAGGAGAGAGAGAGAGATACATAAATAACAGAAAGATAGATACATAAATAACAGAAAGATAGGAGAGAGAGAGATACATAAATAACAGAAAGATAGGAGAGAGAGAGAGATACATAAATAACAGAAAGATGGGAGAGAGGAGAGAGATACATAAATAACAGAAAGATGGGAGAGAGAGAGAGAGAGAGAGATGCAAGAGAGAGAGAGAGAGAGAGAGAGAGAGAGAGAGAGAGAGAGAGAGAGAAAGAGAGAGAGAGAGCAGACAAAGATTGAGAGATACATAAATAACAGAAAGATAAGCATAAATAACAGAAAGATAGGAGAGAGAGAGATACATAAATAACAGAAAGAGAGGAAAGAGAGAGAGATTAAATAACAGAAAGATGCATAAATAACAGAAAGATAGGAGAGAGAGAGAGATACATAAATAACAGAAAGATGGGAGAGAGGAGAGAGATACATAAATAACAGAAAGATGGGAGAGAGGAGAGAGAGAGAGAGAGAGAGAGCAGACACCTAAGCCCAGTTAGGTGCTCCGTGTCCCCGCCACACCAGGGTGAGTGTGTTTATTGATTCAGGAGGCGCCTGGTGATGGTGTTCTAACCCTGTTGGGGAGGCCGGTGGGGGTAGAAGGGGGGTAGGGGTGAGGCGTTTGGTAGTGCTGCTAACCCCAAGGACCTCACTGGGGGATGACAACCTGGGTAGGAGATAATAACTCTGTCAAACAACTCCGGCAACAGCAGGTAACGAGTGACACACAACCAACACACACACAGGCGTAAACACGCGGACGCACAGAAACACACACACACGGACCTAAACAAACACATACCAAAACGAGATACTGGGAGACGATGTTGTAGACCAGAACAAGAGACAAAAAAAACAAAAGTAACATAAGTAGTAAGTAGTATGTTAGTGACTACAGCGAAGAATGATGTGGGAGGAAGGGGGGCAGGCAGGGCCAAACCATGCTTAGCACTAGTAACAGTAATCTAAGCCTTGAACAACAACAGCCCCCTGAGGAGTTACAGTGAGACACACACACTCCACATCTGTGTACAGGCAGGACCCCTGTGTGTGTGTGTGTGTGTGTGTGTGTGTGTGTGTGTGTGTGTGTGTGTGTGTGTGTGTGTGTGTGTGTGTGTGTGTGTGTGTGTGTGTGTGTGTGTGTGTGTGTGTGTGTGTGTGTGTGTGTGTGTGTGTGTGTGTGTGTGTAGTGCAGTGTTGGTGTTGGGAAGACAGAAAACATTACAGGGCCTTTTTTTGGCACCAGGCGAAGCGAGGAGAGCGAAGGGGTGAGGAAAGAGAGAGAACGGCGGGGGCGGAGTGGAGACGTAGAGGGGGAAGGGGGGGAAGCGTTGGAATGAACTCTCTCAGGCTTTGTGGTGCACGTTTCCCAAGGCCCCGGCCTGGCCCCTTTGATAAATGACACATGTCATTCTGTCAGCCCGTGACACTGCAGCTGGGAGGCCCTGTGATGTATGGCTCTGCTGAAAAAGGAAATCAACTTCTTTCCCTCCTCTCTCTCTCTACCTCTCTCTTGTCCTGGGCCGAGTGCATGTTCTTTTTTTTATGAGGATTTAGGTTCTTTAGCCCAGTAAGCCGCCTCCTTTTCTCTCCCCCCCCCCCTGCTCTTCTCCCCTCTCTCTTTCCCTGACACAGGCATACTCAGAGACAGCTAGCTTGGGGCCTGGTTTGGTTCTCACTCACACAATGACACAGCTTATAATGATGTACTAATCTAGTAACTCGAGGAAGGGCACTGCAGTGTCTGAGGTGAATCGAAGATTTATGACAGTGAGGAAGTAAACAAGGTATGAACATAGCGGGGCCTTGGCACATTCCGGTTATTCAGGATGACTGTCTCCCTACTGGGTCATCTGTCATGCATCTGTCTTTGAAAAGGACAACGCTGTAATGAACATGATCCCACAGAATGAATATACACCGCATGCAATAACTAATAGCTCTGTATATCTGTTTGACGATCACACTCCAAAATAGTTTGGGGGGGGGGGGGTGATGAGATGACATTTCGTAGAGAAATCGAGCACAGCCAATTAAGAGCTCTGTGAGACATGGCCGACCCTCCCTGCCTGTTAGATTAGCCTATCACAGCACCCCACTGACCCTTCGACTGCGTACGCCGCCCACACAGCAGCATGTGAGGCAACTCTCTCTCTCTCCCTCCCTCCCTCCCTCCCTCCCTATCTCCCTCTCTATCTCTCTCTCGCTCTAACGGCTGACCTGTTATCAGTTCTCAGGAGATTTGACAGCCAACAAACCCCATAGTTTGAATCAGCTGTGACAGAGGAAATGTTTGAATGTCCCCTCTCAATCGTCATGCGACCAAAAGTCGGTACAGAAAAAAAGTGGGTGGGAATAAACGTAAAATATTGACTGATTCAGGATCAGTAGTTCAGGACATACCATCCAACCATGTGGTTGACTGGAAAAAAAGACAGCCACATAATGCAGAGGGATCCTTTGACGTCCTTCCTGAATGATGAGGTAGAGTGAGGAGAGACTGATAAGAGATCAGTTAGTGTGTCTTGTCAGAAATGTCAGGAATGAGGAATAGGAGAGGACCAGATTACAGGCACCAACACAGGGTATTCATCAACACGGATTCCACACATTATTGGTCCACTGAACCACTACAACATTAAAAGAGTTCACAATGTGTTGCTATGGGGACCAGCTACTTTGACTGAGGGGGGAGGGAGAGAGAGAATAGATAGTCTAAAGCACACACACAGAGAGAGGGAGAATAGATAGTTTAAAGCACACACACACACAGAGAGAGAGAGAGAGAGATAGAGAGAGAGAGAGAGAGAGAGAGAGAGAGAGAGAGAGAGAGAGAGAGAGAGAGAGAGAGAGAGAGAGAGAGCAAGAGAGAGAGAGAGAGAGAGAGAGAGAGAGAGAGAGAGAGAGAGAGAGAGAGAGAGAGAGAGAGAGAGAGAGAGAGAGAGAGAGAGAGAGAGAATAGATAGTTACAGCACACACACAGACAGAGAGAAAGAGAGACAGAGACAGAGAGAGAGAGAGAGATAGAGAGAGATAGAGGGCAAACAAAAACAAGAGTCGTCTAGTGAGAGGGCCCAGGCGGCCACCTTGGGGGTCGTGACCAACGGATGACCCCGTCAGATGTGCACTCTGGCTGGGTGCTAGCAGGGAGAGGGGCGGGAAAACAAGGCATCATTAGGGCTGAGTGATGAGCCCCTTGCCATGTTTGACCTCCTCCTTCAGTGACTACGGGGCTGCAACTCTCCACCACAGGACCGACACTGCATTTATAAATACCCGAGGGCCTTCAAACACACACACACACACACACACACACACACACACACACACACACACACACACACACACACACACACACACACACACACACACACACACACACACACACACACACACACACACACACACACACACACACAGGTGCGCGCACACACACAGAGAGCGTGAGACACACACACACACACACACAGAGGAAGAGAGAGAATCAAACAATGCCTAAGCACACAAAAACAATTCCTGAGCAACACTACTGAAACTGACCCCACACACCCGTAGCAGCACTGCTAACAGCATAGCATGCCTGTGTGACCCGCCACATATCGCCTGTTTTACCATGAGGCACCAACACTGACCGACCCTACAAACACTGTTGCCTTTAGCTAGCATAACGTCATTCATACGTCCAGTGTGTTGCGGTTACAAACACACTGAGGCCATTGTTAACATTTTGTTTTTGTTTAGTTGTTTTTTTGGGGGGGGTTCACTTTTAATTACAGAAGAGGAAGTGGTGGGGAAAGGAAATAGAGAAAAAAAATTAAACAAAAAGGCCAGTGTATGCTAGTCGCACAGTTCAGAGTACGTATATAAGCGACTGTAGAGGGGCAGGTCGCGAAACGACACAGTCCACAGTGTTGGACTCCTCGGTTGATCATGGGAGGCTAAGCAGAACCCTAAATACACATACAGTGGGGCAAAAAAGTATTTAGTCAGCCACCAATTGTGCAAGTTCTCCCACTTAAAAAGATGAGAGAGGCCTGTAATTTTCATCATAGGTACACTTCAACTATGACAGACAAAATTAGAAGAAGAAAAATCCAGAAAATCACATTGTAGGATTTTTAATTAATTTATTTGCAAATTATGGTGGAAAATAAGTATTTGCTCAATAACAAAAGTTTATCTCAATACTTTGTTATATACCATTTGTTGGCAATGACAGAGGTCAAACATTTTCTGTAAGTCTTCACAAGGTTTTCACACACTGTTGCTGGTATTTTGGCCCATTCCTCCATGCAGATCTCCTCTAGAGCAGTGATGTTTTGGGGCTGTTGCTGGGAAACACGGACTTTCAACTCCCTCCAAAGATTTTCTATGGGGTTGAGATCTGGAGACTCCGGGACCTTGAAATGCTTCTTACGAAGCCACTCCTTCGTTGCCCGGGCGGTGTGTTTGGGATCATTGTCATGCTGAAAGACCCAGCCACGTTTCATCTTCAATGCCCTTGCTGATAGGTATGGAAGGAGGTTTTCACTCAAAATCTCACGAAACATGGCCCCATTCATTCTTTCCTTTACACGGATCAGTCGTCCTGGTCCCTTTGCAGAAAAACAGCCCAAAGGCATGATGTTTCCACCCCCATGCTTCACAGTAGGTATGGTGTTCTTTGGATGCAACTCAGCATTCTTTGTCCTCCAAACATGACAAGTTGAGTTTTTACCAAAAAGTTACATTTTGGTTTTATCTGACCATATGACATTCTCCCAATCTTCTTCTGGATCATCCAAATGCTCTCTAGCAAACTTCAGACGGGCTTGGACATTTACTGGCTTAAGCAGGGGGACACGTCTGGCACTGCAGGATTTGAGTCCCTGGCGGCGTAGTGTGTTACTGATGGTAGGCTTTGTTATTTTGGTCCCAGCTCTCTGCAGGTCATTCACTAGGTCCCCCCGTGTGGTTCTGGGATTTTTGCTCACCGTTCTTGTGATCATTTTGACCCCACAGGGTGAGATCTTGCGTGAAGCCCCAGATCGAGGGAGATTATCAGTGGTCTTGTATGTCTTCCATTTCCCAATAATTGCTCCCACAGTTGATTTCTTCAAACTAAGCTGCTTACCTATTGCAGATTCAGTCTTCCCAGCCTGGTGCAGGTCTACAATTTTGTTTCTGGTGTCCTTTGACAGCTCTTTGGTCTTGGCCATAGTGGGGTTTGGAGTGTGACTGTTTGAGGTTGTGGACAGGTGTCTTTTATACTGATAACAAATTCAAACAGGTGCCATTAATACAGGTAACGAGTGGAGGACAAAGGAGCCTCTTAAAGAAGAAGTTACAGGTCTGTGAGCCAGAAATCTTGCTTGTTTGTAGATGACCATATACTTATTTTCCACCCTAATTTGAAAATAAATTAATAAAAAATCCTACAATGTGATTTTCTGATTTTTTCCCCTAATTTTGTCTGTCATAGTTGAAGTGTACCTATGATGAAAATTACCGGCCTCTCTCATCTTTTTAAGTGGGAGAACTTGCACAATTGGTGGCTGACTAAATACTTTTTTGCCCCACTGTAATTGGCCCAGCGTTGCTGAAAGTCCTAGCAATAGAAATAGACTGATTTGAGTCAAAGTGCCTTAGTTTGTGGGGCTTCATCCCGTCTAGTAATTCTATTTCTGTGGTTCCCGGTACCTCTGCTCACTGAGCCTCCGTACGCTGTGTGTTTGCCTCAATGAATCATCCCAGTGGTTATACTGTGGTAATAATAAAACAATCTCCATGATCACACACACAAACAACATTTCAAATTGCTATCATCCATCTCACCTACCCCTTTAAGAGCAGGAGGCGGGGGAGGGGGGGGTTGTACCTCGCACCCTCCCCTGCCTAGGCTGGCCGCTGGAAAAGATGATGGTAAAAAAATATATATATGTGACTCTGCTGCCAAACGGGTAACGGCGCCGGGCGAGGGGATCAATGCATGGCAGACCGCCGCGACGTGAGCTGCTATGTAAAACACTGCCTTAAGTCAGCCGCATCCGGTTAATATTTAATCCCACCATCCATCTCGGCGCGAAGCGCTGCTTCCCTTTAGCTCTGCCGCTTACTTTGATTACACACAACCGTTTGGGGAGGGGGGTGATAAGAGAGCACATCCGATTTGCATGGGGATGGAATATGGAATAAAACGCAAGTTTGATAATAGCTTGGAGCAGTCTGGGGCCAGTGTGAGAAATGGCGGGGGGGGGAGGCCTGAGTAGGAAAAGGTGAAGCACAGGGGCTATAAAAAGCTAGCACTTGGAGGGAAGCCTTATTTAAAACAACGAGATATGCAAATACTACAGAATGGAAAAATAACACTGATAGTATCGTCTCTTTCCCAGTTATTTTTTTTTTAATGGCAAATGATTTCTAGGGAGGAATTTCCTAAGAAACAACTCCCACGTGAGCATGTAAATCTCCATAACTGAATATTCCCAGAGTTCTCAGCTCTCTTCTAATACTTCTCTTCTGTCACCGATTGTCTATTCCATGAAGGCTGTTTATAAATGGTTTTAGCATATTAATATTCTATATCCCATACTAGGTGTTTAACTGGTTTGATAATACTATGTAATATGCATGTGATACATACTCACTCTCTCAACGAAAGTGTATGAGACTGTGTTGTGATCAAATGTATTTCCGTTGGAAAAACAATCATTCAGAATGTAGTAGATGTGGTACAATACAAAATGACATTCACACACCTACAGTCATACTTTTCAGCTCCCACTTGTATCTATGTTCTCCTCTCACGCACGCAGGCAAACACACACACACACACCTACAGTCATACTGTTCAGCTCCCACTTGTATCTATGTTCTCCTCTCACGCACGCAGGCAAACACACACACACACACACCTACAGTCATACTGTTCAGCTCCCACTTGTATCTATGTTCTCCTCTCACGCACGCACGCACGCAGGCAAACACACACACACACACACACACACACACACACACACACACACACACACACACACACACACACACACACACACACACACACACACACACACACACACACACACACACACACACACACACACACACACACACACACACACCTACAGTCATACTGTTCAGCTCCCACTTTTATCTATGTTCTCCTCTCACGCACGCAGGCAAACACACACACACACACATACACACACCTACAGTCATACTGTTCAGCTCTCACTTTTATCTATGTTCTCCTCTCACGCACGCAGGCAAACACACACACACACACACACACACACACACACACACACACACACACACACACACACACACACACACACACACACACACACACACACACACACACACACACACACACACACACACACACACACACACACACACCTCCAGCTAAACTATCCCAATGACAAACGACACACTTCTCTGCAACCCCTACTGCAAGAGCTGAGCATAGTCAGTGAAGAGGGCATTTTACCAGTCATGCCGATGACATCATTTCCTACAACTCCCAGCAACGCCCTCAGTAATGATGTGGTGGAAGCAGTATGGGTCTCAGAATGACTTCCTCCCTACCTGCCTTTCAAACATCCAACTACTGTACACTCACACTCAACTAAACTCCTGCCAACAGTTGGGAGAAAATCTGTTTCTTTTACTTTCTTTTTTCTACACACACACACACACACACGCACACGCACACGCACACGCACACGCACACGCACACGCACACGCACACGCACACACACACACACACACACACACACCATAGTGAAATGGATTGGGACGAGCAGTGGGGTGTGTGTTAGATGTGAGTTAAAGCATCATTTAGGGAGGAAGTAAGCCTCTACGACTGCCAATGACAAGTGTTCATTTTCTCACTCATTGAACAGAGCTAGCCACTTTACAATGTGTGCGACTGTGAGATTAGCCTGTCCTGAAATAGAGAGAGGGGGTGGTGGGAGAGAGGGGGGGGGGGGGGTCAATGAAATAGATGGCGAGGCGGTTTGGTCGTCTGTCAGAGGGAAGGTTTGCCAGTCTGACTTTGGCCTCACAGGTACTCCACACAGGATAGAGGCCACCCGGCCCGACACATATTCCTCAACACACCCCTCTCCCAACTACCTTGGTGTGGTCTGGTGAAGAGGAGGATCATGGGAAGTCCTTATCTCTGGCTAACATCACCCATCGGGCGCCACAGCCCTCCACGGACCGAAGGGCGCAATAATTACAAATACAGCACTATCGATTGGCGCGCTCGACGCCGCCCCTTGTATTCGGGGGTCTACTGCTAGGGGGCCTAACCAACGTGACATGGGTACAGTGTTATTTCTTTCACAAGCCGACAGCTGGGCGAGAGAGGAGGGGTCGCCCTGGCCCACTCCACCCGGCAGTAATTCTTAATTGACACCTGTCAGGATAATGGCGGCAGTCACAGCTGCTGCAGGAGAATTTGTCCATCGTCCCGTTCATCTGTCAGCTTTAATACCCGTCCTGTGGAACTGCCCCCCTCCAGCCCTGTTGCTGCCTGCCTAGCTAGTAGCTACCCCCTCTTCTTCTTTCCTCTCCTCCTCACCCCCTTTTCTTTCGTTCTTTCGCTCCCCTGCGTTTTGCCACCGATCTACATACGGCTTTGTTTTTAAAAGTATTTTTTTGTAAAGTGGGTTTGAGTACTGCCCTCTCACATACTCTAAACGCAGGGCCCAACAGAAGGGAGACACCAGTGCTACACGACTACCTTTGGTATCAGCATGTATTCCATCAAAACACACACACACACAACAGCACACGCATGTTCCTATTCAGAGGTTTCGGAGAGCTTTGATGTTGGGAAAAGAGTAGAAGACACAATGAGAGAGAGGTATTTGAACTAGTAAGATAGGGGGGGGGAGTGTGAGGGATACACGTTAGGAAGAGGGAGGGGGCAAGAAAGACAGGGGGAGAGAGATAAGATGGACGTGAGAGAAACAGAAAGAGGGAGGAGGATGAGCGCGAGGGTGTCCCTGGGTAGGGATCGGCTCCTCTGTAGTAGGCCCATCTCGTTTGTCTGTTTGTTTGTTGGCATCAAAGCACGTGCCTCCCGTTCTCCGTGCTCGTCCCCTGCTAACTGATGTAATGAGTGGGTAAGCTACATGTTTTTCTGCGCCGAGAAATTCAAATACTTATTAGACAAAATATTCTGTAATTGCTCATCTTTTATTGATGGCAGAAACATGTTCAATTTGGCTGGTACAGGCTTCCCATAGCACTGCCAAGCCTCTCGAGGAGGAACACTACCGCTGATCAAGAGAACAAATGTACTCACTGGAAATAGAATACTTTACTTAACTGCATTTTCATGTTATTGACTTCTCTCAAATTATGAACCGAATAAAGCGACAACAATTGTACAATAATTTGCTGTTAAAAACCACCTGGACCCGCTGTAACTACTATACGGAATACAATAAGCCTACTCGGCATTAAACACTATCTACGGAATAACGTATGTAACAAAACGTGACTTTAACATCAAAGGAAAACACAAACTCACTTAAATATTCATTAGTACAGTTACTGCGCTGCATTTACTCTCGTTCTCAATCCAATTCAAAGTCCATACAAATAACATGGCTACAATACTTTCATGCAAAATCAAATAAAAAGTAGTTAAAACTATAATAACGGTGACCAAGCAAACCGAGAGGACTGGACTAGTGAATCCAATCCCAGAGGGTTGCCTTCTTCTCTATGTTTGACGTTTCTTTTCGTTTCTGTCCCACAACGGAGACATTTTGCTCCCGAGCCACAAAGCACATCTGGCTGCTTTAATGATACGATTTCCCATCATACTAAGCCACCCCCATTATGACCTCCCACCGTGCCACAGTGTGTGTGTGTGTGTTTGTGTCTACAGTGCAGAGAGGGCGACCCTCTTCTGATGGTAGCTTCGTGCCCCGAGGGCAGCTTAGTGAAAGAATGAGAAAGAAAGAGAAAGATAAGACGAGCTTAAACATTATATGAAATGTATCCTTAGCTTCACACATACAGTACTGGATGCGTACAAAAAAATATATGTATGATTGTATGGCGTAAAACACTTACAAAAAAATATTCCCAAAGTCACCTACTCTCATATGCCTTATATCTGAAATATAGTTGTGACTACTAAACACACACACACACACACACACACACACACACACACACACACACACACACACACACACACACACACACACACACACACACACACACACACACACACACACACACACACACACACACACACACACACACACACACACACAACTCCAGATATGGCAGTAGAGGTTGGGCGACTGAAGGCATTAAAAAAAAAAAAGAGCTGAGCATGTTTGACCTTTGACTGGCTCAATTCCCAGATGCAAATTTAACTATTAGTCTCAGAGGGTGGCAGAAGAGCAAAACTGGCTATCGACGAAAGAAATCGATGCCACCTGCTAACGACACAGGCGCTCCAATTAAAGTAACCTCTGGTAAAGCAGAGAGAAGAGAGCCTGACCGCCAAACACACACTCAGGGAACTGTTACACACACACACAGAGCACAGAAACCCCCCCCCCCTACTGTATATCACTGTACATTAGTGATACGTATGTGACGTTTGTGTGTCCTAGTTAGCTTGGAGTCCTTGTGTTACTCATATGGTAAACAGAGTGTCAATGTACTGCCCTCTCACATACTCTAAACGCAGGGCCCAACAGAAGGGAGACACTAGAGTGCTACAACGACTACTCTTGTAGCACTCTAGCATCAGCATTTATTCCACCAAAACACACACACAACAGCACACACATGTTCCTATTAAAGAGGCATTTAGATATATCTTTGCACTCACAAATGTTCTATTCACATTTCCTTAGAAACGTTAGATGTGGGCGAAAACACACAATTCTAACGACGACAAAACGTTGATGTCTCGGTCGACTTCAGAGAAAAAGCGTGTGAAATATTGAATCGCTTAACATTTCCTTGACCTTGACTAAATTGTTCACTACATTTGCACGCACCTCCAAAAACAAATCTTTATGTTGTCCGGGCTTCCAGATTAATATCGTTTTCAGATTACTCCCAAAATATATTTTTGGCAGACAACTACAGGGAAATAAAAATGGAGAAATTCACCTCGTGTAAGACGGTCCTCCTCAGGCCGTTGATTTAAGAGTGGGCCACATAAATCTCGGCATGCTGATTATTTCGAGGGCAGAATATCACGTAACAGCATCGTCAAGTTAGAGCACAAAGGTCGTTGTGTAATCTTAGCGACCCCGGGGCATGCTAAACCATTTATCCCAGGGCACTGGGCTTCTTAACCCACTCCAAATATACTGGGGGATTTTTTTTTATACCAGGTTTCTAGAATGGCCCCTAAACACAAGAGCGGGAGAGATAGATTTTCCACACATTAAGACTAGGGCTGTACGTGGTTTAGACATGAAGACGTGAAAAGGTGTTGTGTGTGTGTGTGTGTCTCCCTCACTGTGCTGCTTCAAAACATTTACACAATGTACCATCAAATGTACCATCAAATAAAAGCTATACTTTGCATAATAGAATTATGTTGCATAAACATATTAACGTACTATTTTCATTTCATTTTACACTGACCAAATTTTGTACAAAAACAATAATAATAGGCCCCACCCAAAAAATGTTCTGGAAAACTTAGCTACATTTCCCGCATTATAAACCTTCTCAAAACAACAATTTTTCTTCTTACGCACAGTAACAATCATATGGGATATTAAGAAAGACAATTGCAGGAGTATGACGGTTATTAGACTATATGAAAAGGGAAACATAAACATTGCCCCGCCGTTTGATACAGAAGTGTAGCCTCCATGTGACGACGCAGCTGATTTTGGTTCGGTGCGTCTGGCCTTTATTGCGTCGTTAAAGGCGGAGGATTAGGGAGGTCATTAAGAGGCATTGTCTCCTCCGACATGATTAGTCAGGTAGCAAAGTCCATTTGTCACCTGCACGAGCAAATTGAGTTGATACTGCACTAGGGGCTATGGGGACTGTATAATATCAACTTGATTACATCAAGGCAGATGCGGACTTGACACCTTACTGAATTTGTCAGCATTAATCGTTAGGGCCTGTCACAAATCCATCAGGTTTACAGATAATTAGGGGCCTTCTCTAATGAAGCCCAGAGAAGCAACCTTACCTTTTCTCTCGGATAATGAAGAAGCCTCTATCCCTGGGAAAGAGATGTTTTTCTCCCCAGACTACTAGCTCTGACTGGCTGAGACACACAACCTTCCAATTTAATGAAAGACAACGTCACTCTTCTCTCTTTCTTTTTTACATCACCATCAACTGATACTGATATTCAAGGACAAAATGAGACCTCAAATAAAGTAACACATATAGACACTCTTACCAACTGCCTTAAATACTCTGTAGGATACAAACCGTAGCTCATCTTAACCTTAAATGACAGGATATCTGAAATAAGAGGAGTAGATATTATGGTTTTCCCGTGACACTACGTATACTGTATATCAGGGAAAGGCCTTTTGTACGGCTATGGCCCCATTTACAACCGTTAAACGTTCTCACACACACACACACAAACAAACCCACACAGAACGTAAAAGGCCCCATATTAAATGTCGCTCTATTCTAACCCCTGACACTAGTGAAAAATAAATACAAATAAAAATGTGTCCAGACATGTCTCCTCGTGGTGCTCCGTTCAGCCATCCTCTATAATGTCCAGTCCTGTACCCCTGGGTATCCACATTTGTTTTGGTTGCACCTGGCGTCAACCCTCTCAGTGAAAATATAACTCACAACAACCTCTTTTCCCCGATGATCGCTCCAGTGCTCATTCTCTAAACCTCTATTACCATGGTACTACCATGGCGATACTACCTCGACTCTCCCTCTCCATTTCCTTATAGGCTACAGAGTAGCAGGCATGGTTCAGTAGCTCCTAGCTAGCATTGAAACACTGGACCATCATGCTTTAGTTGAGCGTGTGTCTGTATTTGTGTTAAAGGGGAGGGTTGGAGGGTGCTGTTGTCTCCAACAAATGGTCATGGTCATGACAGAACGGTAACACTCCCTCCCGTCTGCCAAGTTGTGATTGACCATTAAAGGCCGTAATGTATAAGCCGGTCAATGACAGGCAAGCAGATCAATAGGACCATGTTGAGGGGTCAAGGTGATGGCATGTTTTCATGTAAGACCTGATCTGTTGGGAACAGCCTACATGCGATCCTATAGCCTGCTACCCAGCTTCTTTTTTTTTTTTTTATGTGATACAAGACAAGAGACGAATCAGATGCTACTCAACAGTGAGTATAAAGCATAAGATGGCTAGTCAACACTGTGTGTCAGAAGCGTATGAACTGTAGAGAGAAGTACTAGTTGAATACTCTTCCCAGTCAATCCAGACTGACTCCCCGTCATTTGGCGCCTATTTAAAATGATAAACCTGCCGAGTTCAAAGTCTTCGCTGCCCGGGCCCTCCTGTTCGGTCCGCTTTACACCTCATATTTCAGAACCTCTTTAAAATTCTAGAACTGTCTTTTGTTCACTCCACTTGTTAGTGCCCGACTTCAAAGGCTGCACCTCATTAGCACAGAGGTGGAAATCCCTGTCACTCATTTACATTTGTTTAAAGCGGCTTGAAAAAGAGACGAGAGTCGAAATCAAAATCACTAGACCTCAACCTTGTGTTTCGACATCTGGTTTATCGTGGTTGTTAGATAGTAAATACTACAGTCCTGTGGATGTAGACATGGACTGCATTGGTAAAGTGTTCTGTAGGATGAGAGGAGGGTGTGCATTTGGATAAGAAGTGCAAACCTCCGTGTCTTTAACCCAGACCAGGGGGGGGGCTACTGTTGGTAGGCTAATTCAGGTACCCTAATTAATTAGGATTTAGTCATTTATGTGATCCTCAAAACACTTCCACCCCCCTACCTCTTCCATTTCCTTTCTTTCTCTTTCTTCCCTCTAGTATTTTCTCTGGAAAACAATAAAGAGATAAGGATTTCCCTCCTTTTGAAAACTTTTTTCCTTCCTTTTTTTTAAGACAACCGGGTTTGTCCTTTGAGTGGCTAGATTCGTAAGGAGCATGCGTGTCTCCATGGAGAGATGTATTGATGTTTATCAGGGATGAATAGATCAAAGGCTGCCACATGACAGGCGATCAATCACGCATCAAATCAATGATGGCAATCCTCTAATAAAACCGAAAAGAAAGAAAACCGGCTCTGGCCAGTTTTTTCTCCCCCTCTTTCGGAGTCAATTATTCATTATTACTCGCTCTTTAACACTGCAATGGACCCCAATAGAAACTCTTGTCTCTAACGTTTCGTTTATCTAGCTACCTAAGTAGTCGACTTTTCTGGCAAGTTAACACATTAGGCCTATCGTGTCACTACAAAACGTACCGTGGTCTACTGAAATCATATGGCAAAATAGAAAATAATACTGGTCAACTAATGAAGATGTGTTGAAGGTAAAAACGTATTTTCAGGCTATTACATATGCATAACAGGAAAAATGTAAGAGGGAAAAATAAAACATTTAGTGAATTAAAATTAAAAAGTCCAACATTTGATCTCCATTTAGTAAGCGATGGTGAAAATGAATGCGTGTGTGCGCGCCGGTGCTTACCTGCTGATCGCCTGGGCTCTTGCTGCTTTCTCCTCGGCATAGTGACCGTCACGTTCCACGGTACTTTTCATGCAGGATTCAAAACAATAAGTCTGTCAGTGGAGAAAAACCATCCCGAACCTTTTTTTTCGGGAAATAACTGTCAACAGTTTTTTCTATTAGAATGGTTTGTTTCTATTGTAATTGTGGGCTTATGCCAGACAACCTGAAACGGCCACAATGTAACTAAATATGTCCTTTAGGCCTACGAATAGAAACAAATGACTGAAGATAAAGGACAAACGAAAAAAAAGGGTTTCTGTGATATCAAAACGATGCACGAATTGCGCCGGCTGAGAACATGTCTATCAAATAACATCTTTCCTCATCTCTGTGTGTCAGAAAAAGAGGCAGACATCGAAGCCAAGTTTCAGTCACTCCCCTGCTGCCATAGGGGGGCTATATGGCGGTGTTGGGGCTACTTTGTATCGCCTTCACTCCAAAATAAATAAACTCTGAAGATAAACAAATAAGTCCAGTGGGAGCGAACACCTTTGAAATGTATTTCCGTGGAAGGCTGCGCTTCAAGCTCAGATCTGAAACAAAGCAGAATTGAGAGAAAATAGACAGGCATTAGATGGTTAATGTCAGTCCGTCACCACGCCACCTAGTCGGATCAAGCCTCCCCGTCAGCGGATACTTTTCTCCCCTCTCTAGTTTGAGCCGGGGTGGTAAAGTTAGGGATTCTACTTACATTTCTAGTCGTGAAAATAATTATTATCAGCCGCCGATCAAGGAATGTGCAGGTGGTTGACGTGGTGAGGAGCCTGCGACTAAAGAGAAACAAACAAGGTGCAGGCATCCACCCTCGCGGAGAGAATTGTTCTTCTGTAAACTCCAGGGAGTGAACCGAGGTCTCGTCTGCTCCTCCGAGGAAAAAAATGAAAACGCAGGGAATCGAGAAGCGTTTCAGACAGTCTCAACTGATAGACAGACGCATCGAGTGGCTTTTCCTGCTTCATTTTTACTCCTCCCCTCGCGCTACAAGCGTCACCCTGACAGTAGAACCCACCTGTCAATCTTCTTAATTGTCTTGTTTTTCCTCTGATTAAAATTGAAATGACTTGACAAAGGAATGCTTGCATCAGTAGGCTAATATCAAAATGTTGCTTTGAAATATTGATCCATAAACTTCATGCGGAATGTTATTATGGCAATTAGTCAATTATTACAACACTGTTACTAATATATGCCATTTAGCAGACGCTTTTATCCAAAGCGACTTACAGTCATGTGTGCATACATTAAACGTATGGGTGGTCCCGGGAATCGAACCCACTATCCTGGCGTTACAAGCACCATGCTCTACCAACTGTGCTAGGCTATATTACTACAATTAGCTCATCATCATCATCATCATATGAAATAAACTCACAACCAACTTTATTTTGCCTGACATAATGCTATCCTATGTCAAACCCAACATGGCAATGCTTTGGACTTGCATATTTTTGGAACATTCGGACTGAAGTTTCCTAATGTGAGAGCGCCATAATTTACGCATGCTTGAGGAGAAAATATATCCTGCCGATAATAGCCTTTTTGACCGTGCTTGTTAATACCTTGAAGGCTTGTGGTTGGCACTGGCTGTATTGGCAATTCTTTGGATTTTTGTGTACAATCGTCGAGGATATTTTTGAGACTACGATTGATTTGTTTCACCTTCACTAGGAAGTGTGTCATGTCCAGGAAGAGGAGGGACTCCAAAGAATACAAGCCGCTACAGTGACAGCTGCTACAAGGTTGCGCCGTGCTATAGCCTAGTTATCATCAAGGCAAACATTCCAAAAGCACGCTATTGCGTGTCGATCTTATGCGACAAAAACTGCGCTGGTAATATTGTTTTAATTGCAATGCATCATTGCATTGGCGTGGCCTACCCTGCTACGTGAAGAAAGCCTAGCATAGGCTAACGATAAGCATATTGATATCAATGCACAGCCAGTGCCCGTGAACTTTGTCACATAATCCCTCCCTGGTGCAATGTCCACCTCTTTCTTGTTGAGAAACGGTAAGAGGGTGTTTTCGGTAATCGGCGGGGAGTGCAGAGGAACCGATGCACTTTCTAGAGTTCATTTCGTATCGCGCCGCTTCATTATAGATTTGTCATACTCCACGCACTTCATGGATTTTAAAGGTTCCTCGATACCGAGCTCCATGAAAAAGCTGGTCGTAACGAAGCTTAGCCAGAATTTCAGAGACGCCGTTGCCTTGCAAACTGTTCCAGTCCCGACACCTGGCGACGGGGACTTGCTTGTCAGAAATCGGTAAGTTTTGGTTAGAAATTGGATACAGAAGGTTCACATTTTCCGCGGGTGCGTAGCCTGTACCCTATGGATAGACTATTCCAATATTTGGCACATTTTGGAGCCAATATCTTTGCTAAAATATTTGGTATTGTTTTCAAGTTATGAAAGGGTCTCTTACCTCGGTTCGAATAGCCTTATCCTTCCCCATCGATATTAGTAGCTTACTTGCGACCATTTCAGGAGCGAGCAAAATACGTGAGAAATGTATCCAAGTTCCGCCCCTACATTTGTCTATCAATCCATCTCGCTCTGTCCTGTCTCCTTACGTCACGAACCTGCAAACAGAAAGTCATTGGGGGGGATAGACTCGCACGAATAGATGAGGAGATGGAGAAACAGCTTTGCATGGCATTTGGGGCTGCGGCAGGATCATCATTTTCCGCTGCATAAAAACCAATGCGTAAGACTCAATATATGTCTGTCTGATTCAAAGCAAGATATTTTCAAACGTTGATTACATTAACAGGTTACTGTAACAGAGGAATGTAGGCTACTTAATCTAACCGGTTATTTACTACAATTTAAATCAAGGATATATTCAAATGCTGGTGTAGCCTATTAGAGCGTAGTTGATCAGTGAAATAAAGGCAGTGTCTTGCGTTATGGTTGAGACCAAGGACATACTAGCATAATCTAAAGATCAAATAGCTTTTAACAAATTGTCATATGTCGCCTAAAACTTTTTCACGGGTTTGTTTTGTGTGCGTAACCTAGAGAATAAATAAAAATGTATTGTCTTGTATATCATTTATAATTTGAAAATGTGGAACATTGAATTGTAAGTACCATTTTCCATGGAGAAATAATATCTCTCTCATCTTGGGAAAATGAAAGAACTGTTGATGCAGTGGTGGGTTATGTGATTTGCCCTCTCCGCCTCCCGAAACTGTATGGCATCACAAATTGTTCTATATTTTAATGTAGGCCTATGCCCTTATACTTTCTTTCTTTTTTAACAATTCTTTGTTTGTTGTCTGTAATGAATCTCCATCATATGAGTTGGCCTGGAAAATTACAACATTTAGCTATTCATCAGCTGTGGTCATGCTGCTAACCACGAGGCCTCAAGCACTTTCAACTGAAAAAAGAAGTTAAAGGGCCTAGTTATTCAGGCATCTTTCTTGATATGTCTTATTATTTATTTGTTAATAACTACATCAGAAAGGCCAATTCTCTGGTCTCAATGCAGAGCTTGGGAATTAGCAGAAATATCTGTGATGCCGCATTTAGGCCAATGTCGGCCTTGTATTGTATAAGGCCTGCTTGGTTAAATTCTCTGAGGTGGGAAGACAGTTGCACAACAGCCTACTGTAGTCAAAGGTCATTTAATTTCACATATATGGCCTTCTCTTATGCATTATTTAACCTGAATTTGCTTGACAAATTTTGAGCTTAAATTGAGTTATGCATTAATATCATGTTTCAGTGACCGAGATTATTGTGCATTCAAAGTTGCACATTTTTAAAATCAGGCATCTTTAAGAATATCAGCCCAGTTAATTTGAGTTTTGACCTGTGAACTTGCTCTTCTTTAATGCATGGTGTTTCAGTACTGTCGGTCCATTATGAGAGATTCAGGTTCAAATATTTATTGGTACGGAATAATTCAGAAGGGCTGCAAAAGCCATTTGGAAAGTATAGTCAAACCTAGATGTTTTCCTATATTTAATTGGAGCCATTTATTTGTAACTAAACCGGGCTGTTACGTTTAAGTGCTAAAAATGCAAATACGACATGCACAATGATGAGTCCCAACAAGGGTTCTTCTGGAGGATAGACAATTCGCTCTGGATAAGAGCGTCTGCTAATTTATTTATACATTTCTTTCACACAATGATTTTTTTCTCTCTCTCCATGTCATCAACTGAGATGAAAACAGTTGTATTTATTTTTTCATGTCGCGGCAAAGAAATATACCAGATTTAAAAGTGCAGTTTGTTCTTGTGTGTCTCTCAAGACAATGACTCGTGACATCATGCAATGTGTTTTGTGATACCAACCTCGTCCTGTCAGTGTAAGGTGGGTGTTTATTCCCAAGACAAATGGAATCATTGCCAAAACAAACCAATGTTTCCTTCCCGAACGATGTCGCAGATATTTCCTAGAGAATGGAAGTGAAATTGGAAGTGAAATCTTGACCTTCGCAGACATGACTGTAGGCATTCTGAAGTGCTCCTCTTATGTTATTATAACATGAGCTACTATCATATTATTATCAAAATTCCGACTATATTATCATGTTATTATCAGAATTCCGACGGAAGAACATCACTAAAGTATCCTATACCGACGTTAATTGATTTTAATTCTATGTAACAATTGTTACTCATTCTGAACTGTCATTCACGCATATTTATCCTTCTCTGTTCCATTCCATGCAGATTTGTTGGAATCAATGCCTCGGACATCAACTACTCAGCAGGCCGCTACGACCCTTCGGTGAAGCCACCGTTTGACGCCGGGTTCGAGGGCATTGGCGAGGTGGTCGGACTCGGCCTGAGTGCCAGCGCCCGCTACACCATTGGCGACACCGTGGCCTACTTTGCCGATGGGGCCTTTGCAGAGTACACGGTGATACCCATGATCAAGACCGTATCCGTACCCGCGGTGAAGCCAGAGTTCCTCACCCTGCTGTTAAGTGGTGCCACGGCCTATATCGCCATGAAGCGGCTTGGCGACCTGGTGAAAGGCGAGACGGTGCTGGTGACGGCCGCTGCCGGCGGCACAGGACAGTTTGCTGTGCAGTTCGCCAAACAGGCCGGCTGCCACGTTGTGGGCACCTGCTCCTCCAATGAGAAGGCTGGATTCTTAAAGACCATTGGCTGCGACAGGCCCATCAACTACACGTCCGAGGACCTGAGCGCCACGCTGCGCAAAGAGTACCCACAAGGCCTGGACGTAGTCTACGAGTCCATAGGCGGCAGAATCTTTGACATGGCGGTCAACAATCTGGCCAATAAGGGCAGGCTGATCGTGATCGGATTCATCTCAGGGTACCAAACGGCATCAGGGGTCCCAGCTGTTAAAGGAGGAACTCTGCCCATGAAGCTGCTCGAGAAGTCAGCTAGCGTGAGGGGGTTCTTCCTACCTCACTTCCTGTCTGACTACAAGGAGGCGATGGGAAGCATGATGCAGATGTTTGCTAAAGGGAAGCTGGTGTGTGAAGTGGACTGTGGGGACATGGCCCCCGAGGGCCGTTTCATGGGACTGGAGTCCGTCTTTAGGGCTGTGGACTACATGTATGCTGGGAAAAACGTGGGAAAGGTGGTGGTTGAGATGACTCCACCCTCACTGGACAGCAAACTGTGATTTGCCTTAATGTGAATGCACTGGAATTCTCAAACAAATCAAATGTATGTATGTACAATGAAAGGAACAATGAAAATACAGAATCTAATGTATGTACATTGAAATGAACAATGTAAGCATATATGTTGAAGGCAAATTACCAGAACTGTGACAATCTACAGTACACTGAGTTTAATATATTTTTGAACAGTTTATTTCACCTGAATATATTTAGATATTACTAAAATGTTGTTCTGTGAGAGAACAGTTCCTTGTTTAATGTTTTAATGATTAGCTTTACTTTATTCAATAGAAAGTCCCAATAAATGGGGATAATACTTGTAGAGGGAAGATTGCTGGTGTAACAACATAGGTTATCTCAAGAAAATAATGCTGTACCCCTCTAGATCAAATGCCTCCCTCATTCTCGTGCTCTCTCGCACACACACACACACACACACACACTCACTTGTTTCTTCGCTCTGTGCTCAAGACTAGAGCTAACTAAAAATGTAATCATATTAACGTTTGTGTTGACAGTAACTAGACCCGTGTCTGCATTGACTGTCCACAGCTTACGCATGATTACTGTACTCCAGACAATGTACCAGCATATCAGCTGAACTTGTCCCTCTGTTTACACAGCCGAGGACAATATTGCATAATGATCACATTTAGTGTTACCAGTTTAAACCTCTGTCATTCTTTTGGAATATAGGCCTAAGCATGCCCAGAGCAATTGACCTGTTTAGTCTCCCCCCCACACACACGTACAGCATGCATAAACAGATGACTCATTCATATAATTAATAAATGATCTTAAATCAACAGAAAATATTGCACATTTCTCAATGTATTGTAGGTGTACAGTAAGTTTTAAAATGGCTCATTTTGAGGAGTAATAACACGTGTAATTAACACTATCTAGATTACATTATTTATCTTACATTCTTGATTTTAGAATCACATTTTGCTGTGTTTTGTTTTAGTAAGATCTGTTAATACTTGTCAGAACTGAATGCCGCATCAGGTGTGCTTGGTATTTTATAGCATGTTTGTGGCTGATCGAAACAGCGTTCATATAATCCATCTTTCCATTCACATGCCCCAAGCTGACCATAATAAAACATAGTCCAGCTAACCAGATCTTGGGGTTGAAAATACCATTCGTTTTTCCCACAAGAAGCAGAAACCCACTTATATTGTATTGTGGAAGGCCTACGTTATTCTTTCTTGTTTGTTACCGTGATAATAAGGTTCCACTTGATGTTTTGGATTCTCTTTAAGCCAATTCACTCATTTCATTTTTTGGGTAATTTCAATATTGAACCCTTTTAAGCTAAATATCATGTTGTCGCCTATATTAGAGGTGAGGGTAATTGGGAGACTAGGTGGGATACAATCGTCATAGAGAAATGCCTTATCTTACATTTTCTATATTAACTATTTACAAGTTAATGTGGGGGTGTTATTCTGTGGCCTTTTTTTTTTTTAGAGGTGAGAAAAGGTAATTAAAACATCTCTAATACGTTATGTATCAAACCCTAGGAACACAAAAACAAACACCTGTTTCCACCTGGGAGGGACGTCTGTGTGTTCATGCACTGTGAACATGAATATCCTCCTCCAGGTGGCCACTCAAAAAAGATCTCGGTGTGAAATACGTTACAGGTGTGACCCCAGCATGCAAAGCCTCTACCTTCGCCAGGCAGGCAGCTCAGGAAATCAGAAACATACCCACCAGCCTGAAGCCATTTGAACCTGCACCAGTGTGTGTCTCACACACACACACACACACACACACACACACACACACACACACACACACACACACACACACACACACACACACACACACACACACACACACACACACACACACACACACACACACACACACACACCCACCCATATGTGTTCCAAGAGAGAAGTGGTCTGTGTAATGCATACAGTGTATTTTTGTAGATTGGTTCTTACGATCTTTAGTAAAAAAATAAAAATTAAGGTCCTCTTTGATTTCTACCCCTGTGTTAAATATATAAATGAAACGATCAATCTCTGCACCCATCATTGTAAGTGTTTGATAACAGTGCCACTGTACAAGCATACATGACTATGAGCAACCTGAAAGCTATTGTTAAGGCAGATGCTCTTACCGCTCGTAAAACGTATGGTTCGTCATTGTAATGCAAGAGCATGCTCTCACACGCTAGTCACACAAAGGTGAGAGAGGTGATACAAATGTTCGCTTGAATTTACCGTGCTCGAGTACTATTGCGTGCACACTCTGGATAGAGGTACGGACTGTCAATGTGTATCTGTCTTCAATTACCAACCGAGGCCTCACTCTGGTCCTCCGGGGCCCACCTGTAGCAGCCATGATTAGTGCGCATTCACAGTCCAATTAAAAGCACAGGACAACCTGGAGAAAACAACACACTCTCTTTAATTGGCTTGTAGCTGTTAGCAGGCTCTTAACAAACCATATAGACACATACCTGTTGTAGTCACCTTCTGAGGTACATGACAAATGTTGGTGGGGTGACAAACATGTTTTGGAAAAAGTGTCGCGTTTCTCAACGTAGTTTGAGAATATTAGTTATTGTTTTTTTTATTGCTTAGACTACAGTTATGTTTTTTTTGAGATACAGTATATTACATCCACCTTATACCTGAGTATAGCCCTTAATTAAACCCTAAAAGTAAGATATAAAATATTATAAACGTGAAACAACCACAACAAATATGAGAGAAAAGTTCACATCTAAAATAAGTGTCCAAAAGTGCATGTCATGAATAGTTGTGATACTTGGTTTGCCAGAGATCTGTGCTTTGTGCATTTCAGATACACGCTCAAAATGGGATCTGTGACCTTTTTACAGCTTTGCTTTCAATTCAATTGAACCATATAATTGTTGATTAAATGAATAAATTGAAAATACTGTCAACAGTTTAGTGAAATGCCAGTGTTGTAATACATCAAATCAATTTGATCAGCTGGGTACTCTATATATTCAATCAACCTCAGTGTTACTTTAGGCTCTGCCATCCATGCTCCTATACTGGCACAACTAACATAGACATCATTTGGATGGTGTGGTCTGGTATAACCTGATGCCTTAGTGACTGACTCTGTCATGGCTCAGGTCCACTCTCAGTTACTAAGAGTCACTCAGACCCCTCAACCACCATCACTCCTCCCCCTGTTACAAAACCTCACTGAACTAATTAGTCGATGCACACCCAAACACTAAGTTAAGGTAAAAACAGGTGACTTTCCGATATGTAATATGTTACTTTTACTCATGTTGTATTGCATAGAAATAAACGTCCCTTTTTCAGGAACCTGTCTTTCAAAGATAATTTGTAAAAATCCAAATAACTTCACAGATCTTCATTGTAAAGGTTTTAAACACTGTTTCCCATGCTTGTTCAATGAACCATTAACAATTAATGAACATGCACCTGTGGAACGGTCGGTAAGACAGACGGTAGGCAATTAAGGTCACAGTTATGAAAACTTAGGACACTAAAGAGGCCTTTCTACCGACTCTGAAAAACACCAAAAGAAAGATGTCCAGGGTCCCTGCTCATCTATGTGAACGTGCCTTAGGCATGCTGCAAGGAGGCATGAGGACTGCAGGGCAATAAATTGTCATGTCCGTACAGTGAGACACCTAAGACAGCGCTACAGGGAGACAGGACAGATAGCTGACCGTCCTCGCAGTGGCAGACCACGTGTAACAACACCTGCACAGCATCGGTACATCCGAACGTTACACCTGTGGGACAGATACAGGATGGCAACAACAACTGCCCAAGTTACACCAGGAATGCACAATACCTCTATCAGTGCTCAGACTGTCTGCAATAAGCTGAGAGAGGCTGGACTGAGGTCTTGTAGGCCTGTTGTGATATCTGGTGAGGATCTGCCTTACGTCGCCTATGGGCACAAACCCACCGTCACTGGACCAGACAGGACTGGCCAAAAGTGCTCTTCACTGACAAGTCGCGGTTGTCTCACCAGGGGTGATGGTCGGTTGTCTCACCAGGGGTGATGGTCGGATTCGCGTTTATCGTCGAAGGAATGAGCATTACACTGAGGCCTGTACTCTGGAGCAGGATCGATTTGGAGGTGGAGGGTCCGTCATGGCCTGGGGCAGTGTGTCACAGCATCATCGGACTGAGCTTGTTGTCATTGCAGGCAATCTCAACGCTGTGGTTACAGGGAAGACATCCTCCTCCCTCATGTGGTACCCTTCCTGCAGGCTCATCCTGACATGACCCTCCAGCATGACAATGCCACCAGCCATACTGCTCGTTCTGTGCATGATTTCCTGCAGGGCAGGAATGTCAGTGTTCTGCCATGGCCAGCGAAAAGCCCGGATCTCAATCCCATTGAGCACGCCTGGGACCTGTTAGATCGGGGGGTGAGGGCTAGGGCCATTCCCCCCAGAAATATCCGGGAACTCACAGCAATAACTGGCAACTCTGGTGCAGTCCATGAGGAAGAGATCTACATTAAGTACTGCATTACTTAATGCAGCTGGTGGCCACACCAGATACTGACTGCTACTTTTGATTTTAACCCCCCCTTTGTTCAGGGACACATTATTACATTTCTCAAGGTTTCTCTAGCGAACATTTTCCATACTACTGTCATTATTTTGCACTTCTCACATTTTGTATGGTTCACTTTTACCCCATAGGGGAACCATTTTTGGTTCCAGGTAGAACTATTTTGTGTTCCATGA
>NC_060187.1:56920928-56980928 GCF_021184085.1 Oncorhynchus gorbuscha
TTCACGTTCCTGTGATGGTATACTATAAATGAATGTATTGATTCCTCCCTATAAATGAATGTATTGATTCCTCCCGCATGTTATTTCACGTTCCTGTGATGGTGTACTATAAATGAATGTATTGATTCCTCCCGCATGTTATTTCACGTTCCTGTGATGGTGTACTATAAATGAATGTATTGATTCCTCCCGCATGTTATTTCACGTTCCTGTGATGGTATACTATAAATGAATGTATTGATTCCTCCCGCATGTTATTTCACGTTCCTGTGATGGTATACTATAAATGAATGTATTGATTCCTCCCGCATGTTATTTCACGTTCCTGTGATGGTATACTATAAATGAATGTATTGATTCCTCCCGCATGTTATTTCACGTTCCTGTGATGGTGTACTATAAATGAATGTATTGATTCCTCCCGCATGTTATTTCACGTTCCTGTGATGGTGTACTATAAATGAATGTATTGATTCCTCCCGCATGTTATTTCACGTTCCTGTGATGGTTACTATAAATGAATGTATTGATTCCTCCCGCATGTTATTTCACGTTCCTGTGATGGTATACTATAAATGAATGTATTGATTCCTCCCGCATGTTATTTCACGTTCCTGTGATGGTATACTATAAATGAATGTATTGATTCCTCCCGCATGTTATTTCACGTTCCTGTGATGGTATACTATAAATGAATGTATTGATTCCTCCCGCATGTTATTTCACGTTCCTGTGATGGTATACTATAAATGAATGTATTGATTCCTCCCGCATGTTATTTCACGTTCCTGTGATGGTATACTATAAATGAATGTATTGATTCCTCCCGCATGTTATTTCACGTTCCTGTGATGGTGTACTATAAATGAATGTATTGATTCCTCCCGCATGTTATTTCACGTTCCTGTGATGGTGTACTATAAATGAATGTATTGATTCCTCCCGCATGTTATTTCACGTTCCTGTGATGGTGTACTATAAATGAATGTATTGATTCCTCCCGCATGTTATTTCACGTTCCTGTGATGGTATACTATAAATGAATTTATTGATTCCTCCCTCATGTTATTTCACGTTCCTGTGATGGTGTACTATAAATGAATGTATTGATTCCTCCCGCATGTTATTTCACGTTCCTGTGATGGTGTACTATAAATGAATGTATTGATTCCTCCCGCATGTTATTTCACGTTCCTGTGATGGTATACTATAAATGAATGTATTGATTCCTCCCGCATGTTATTTCACGTTCCTGTGATGGTATACTATAAATGAATGTATTGATTCCTCCCGCATGTTATTTCACGTTCCTGTGATGGTATACTATAAATGAATGTATTGATTCCTCCCGCATGTTATTTCACGTTCCTGTGATGGTGTACTATAAATGAATGTATTGATTCCTCCCGCATGTTATTTCACGTTCCTGTGATGGTGTACTATAAATGAATGTATTGATTCCTCCCGCATGTTATTTCACGTTCCTGTGATGGTATACTATAAATGAATGTATTGATTCCTCCCGCATGTTATTTCACGTTCCTGTGATGGTATACTATAAATGAATTTATTGATTCCTCCCTCATGTTATTTCACGTTCCTGTGATGGTGTACTATAAATGAATGTATTGATTCCTCCCGCATGTTATTTCACGTTCCTGTGATGGTGTACTATAAATGAATGTATTGATTCCTCCCGCATGTTATTTCACGTTCCTGTGATGGTATACTATAAATGAATGTATTGATTCCTCCCGCATGTTATTTCACGTTCCTGTGATGGTATACTATAAATGAATGTATTGATTCCTCCCGCATGTTATTTCACGTTCCTGTGATGGTGTACTATAAATGAATGTATTGATTCCTCCCGCATGTTATTTCACGTTCCTGTGATGGTATACTATAAATGAATGTATTGATTCCTCCCGCATGTTATTTCACGTTCCTGTGATGGTATACTATAAATGAATGTATTGATTCCTCCCGCATGTTATTTCACGTTCCTGTGATGGTATACTATAAATGAATGTATTGATTCCTCCCGCATGTTATTTCACGTTCCTGTGATGGTATACTATAAATGAATGTATTGATTCCTCCCGCATGTTATTTCACGTTCCTGTGATGGTATACTATAAATGAATCTATTGATTCCTCCCGCATGTTATTTCACGTTCCAAATCAATGTCTTTATTCCTCCCATTTTATTTCAAATGTGAATGAAAAACACCCAGGTGCCTATAAGCATACAATTATATGTATTACACACTGTTCAGATTGCATTTCAATACCACACACCAGTCAAATGCATATTGGTCATACGATACGAGTAGTAGAGAAAACAAAACGTATCCAAATGTATCTGATGTTGGTGGCAATATACAAAGTAGCAAACCTGAGCCAGGTAACAACACAGTGCAACTTGTACCAAGCCTACGACCACTGTGGCGGATGTCATGCGTACAGGTGAAAGTCAAGGGCAGTAAGTATTCATACCGTGGATGGGTGTTATTATCAGCACACCGTGCCGGGCGACAGCGTCACAGTTTCATCGGTCGGTGTCTCTCCACTGCAGACGTAAACATCGAAACACCCAGTCCATCCCGCCCCCTGTGATTGACGGACAGGTCCTCAGTTAGCTCAAACACCAGGCCCCCCTGTCCCCCCCTTCTGTCCCCACCAAACGCCACTGCAGCCAAGGACACCGGGGTGTCAGCAGCGAGGCATCTGGGCGACATCGTTCATCAGGGCGCATCGGTAATGGGAACCTCCCGGTGACAGTGGTCATCAGGACACAAAAGCAAAAGGGACCATAAACATGGTATGACAGATGGCCAGGGGTACAAGCTCCGACAGGGAGGGAGGGATGGAGAAAGAGAGAGCGAGAGATGAAGCGGGACAGTGAGAAGGACAGAGAGGAAGAGAGGTTTTATGCTAAAGTGTTGGACGTTATGAAAAACAACTATTCAACCCCCACATGGGAACTATATGGTCAATGTCAATGGCGAAGTGGTGGACTGCGTTGCCTGTATCATAAGTGCAATGGAACCTCTTCTCTCGGTTCCATCTGGTTCCATCAACGATGAGGTCATAAGTAATTATGTCTCTCCCTACTCAATGAATCAGGTAGGCTATAGCCACATTTAGAAAAGCAGAACGTTCAAAGCAGAAAATGGTCTTTTTTTTCTTAACATTCTTCTTTTTCTTTGTTTCTCTCTCTCTCCTCTCATCAGTTTAACGAGCTTGCGTTTGTTTCTGTTTGCTTACCATCATGTCAGCGTTGACATCAGCCAATTAGTACAGTGAAACCGTTCAACATGAGCTACAGTATTTCGGGGAATGAAGGCACTGTGAAAGGACAGAGAGAGATGTTGATTTAACAACGCACAGACAACCACCAGGTTTGTATTTTTTCTGGAACTGGGACATACAGGCATGATGGCTACTGCAGGAGCTAAAGCTGCTAGCATCATACGCTAGCTCAGAAGTTCTTCAGATATTGCCTCCCTGTTCCTTTTAAAACTATTGAGGAACCAATGGGGTGGGAGGTGGGGGGGGGGCCTTGAAATGTTGCCTGGAGTGTATGGTGGTTTGTGGTAAATCGTGGTGAAAGGAGTTTGAAGTGAAGTAAAAACAAAGGGATAATTATGGAGGTGATAGCAACGACAGAATGGGAGAAACAAACAGGTTGTGTGAAAATGAGGTGAGGCAGGCATGCTGAGGGTTGTCAAGAAATGACTACTTGTTGTAGGTCCCAGAAGAGAGAGGACGTCGTTGTGTTAACAACATCTACATCCACCTCAGGACTCACATATTGTCTCAACTTTCTTATATGAGGTATTGAAGAAGGTAGCGCACGCACAGCACGGCGACATCCAAGGAAAAGTGCTCTATAGGCTACCAGCTGTCTACTTCTTGTGACTGTTCCTGTTCTTCTTGTTCTTCTTTCTTGTTTGTTCTTCTTCGCCTTCTTCGCCATACTGGAGCCAAGTTGTGGACAAAGATGTGAGCTTACTGCTCGGCGGAAACAGTCTCGTCCGTTAATCGCCATCCATCCATCGGCCCTGCTCCTGTATATAACGCGGAAATTACAATATCCATCACTCCACCATGCCGTCACTTTGATTGATGGATCACTCACAGAATCCCTCCGTTGTCACAGAAGTGTTTGGTTCTGGAGTGAGAAAGTGAACAACATCTCCGCCTATGATCAGATTGAGAGTACATATTCCATCCAAGAGTCTATTTGGTTCAGTGATACACAATCCCCTACGGGGCAGCCAAGCAACATGCTGATGGAGATCTAATTCCATTAGGTGTTATGGTTTGTCATGTCTGTTATTCGTGTGGTAGGCCATTGACGTACTCGGGCAATAGTGTAGCACAATGGAACACGACAGAATCTCATTCTGTGGGAGTCCTTCATGTCTGTCAAGGAGCGGCGTCACTGTCAAGGAAGTTGAGCAATATCAGAACAAACACTTGGTAGTACGAGAGGTACCAGACAATCTCCCTCAGAAAGGAATCCTTCAATAAATACTATGAGAGCATAATCATCTCTCCTAGGCTGAGGTTTTGAGTAACCGATTTGAGCGAGCGCTGTGAGCCAGCCTTGCCTCTAGAGAGATTCACACAGAGCGTGAGACAAAAAGAGACACAAATATGGACTCTATTACAGCAAACAATTGAACTCGCACTGCAGCGAAGGCCCGCCTTTCCTCCCTCACCTCGGGACTTCCTCGTCATTGTAACCCAAGGCAAATTAATTCGCCATTATTGTTTTTCCGTCCCGTCCCTCATTTGTGTAGCTCTAAGTGTCTGCAGCACCTGAGCAGGGACGTGTGTGTGTGCGCGCGCGAGTGCTGGGAGAGGCTTTGACGCGGCGACGACAGGAGACCTAACGCTGCAGGATGGAGAAAGGTGAGCAGGAAACAGAAGGCGCCCACGGAGGAGGTATATGACATCTGTCAGAATCCAGGGTGGTTAGGGGGACAAAGCCCCCCCCTCTCCGGCCAGGGGTCACATCTCACACTGCAGTCGCTGAAGTTGTCACGACACCGCTGACACTTCTTTGGCAATGGTGGCCGAGGACCTGGACAGGCACGGGCGTTCAAGGCACACTTATTTCTGAGTAAATGTATCTGAGGGCATTTGTTCTGCTTTTTTTTCTTCTCAAGGACCAACAGAAATGTCAGGGTTTTCTTTTTTGTCGGTTGTGGATGCAGGAAGGTCACCTGACATGGCAAGGTCGACAAACAAACAAACAAATAAAAGGAATTAAAATGGAGAAAAACATAACAGGTGAAACAAGGGGGAAAAGGATGAAATGTTTATTTTGAACCTGATGGCATGTAACAGGCATTACTCTCTGTGCTGTCCTCTGCCCCCCATTGGCTACGACACCACCTCCTGGGCTAACACAAGGGTCGTCCAAACGTCCAATCACGTCAAAACCAGCGGTCCGACTTCAACTAGAGAACAGATTCACTATTAAAAAGCATGAATACATTTGAATCATTACTTTTGTTTGTGTACCTGCAATTGTTCTGACAAAGTACGACAGCAGTATCAGTTAGCGATGGCCTGGCAAGAGAGCGAGAGAGAGAGAAAAAGAAAGAGAGAGAGAGTGTGAGTGAAAGAGAGACTGAAAGAGAGAGAGAAAGACAGGGATGGAGAGAGATAGAAAGAGAGAGAAAGTGAAAAGAAGTGCATAGAATCCAGGGTGATATAATTTTAAACCATCATCATTGGTCTCAGTCAAGAACAAATTCTTATTTACAACGACGGCCTACCCCGGCCAAACCCTTATCCGGCCGACACTGGGCCAATTGTGTTCCGCCCTATGGGACTGCCAATCACGGCCGGTTTTGATACAGCCTGGAATCAAACCAGGGTCTGTAGTGACACATCTAGCACTGAGATGCAGTGCTTTAGACCGCTGTGCCACTCCGGAGCCCCATTAATAAAAGCTACATTGAGAAAGCTGGGACATGCACTTGAGCAATGGGTTTGTATTGGGCATGCATTGGGTTAGAGCTGATGATATAAAATATAGGCCTTCTACAAGATCCGATCCATCACAGATCTATATGCAGGGTGCTGTCTTAAAAAGCATGTTTCCTTTGTTTATTCTTTGCGTTGTCTTTTCCTTTCTCTGGAGTTTTGACATTGGATATGACAGGTGTCTGTGGGGAGGAGAGAGAGGAAGGGAAAGGGGGAAGAGAGGAAGGAGGGAAGCGCTGGTAAGAAAGAAAACAATCTTTGACTGCCTGTGGGTGAACGTGGGTTCCTCTAGGCAAGGCGGCCTTCAGCGTTTAGCTGGGGGCGCCGTATCCGAATCACAGCCACTGCTGTACCCCCTAAGGCGCTAATCTCAACCAGTTACCGTCAAGTGTTGTTCTTCTTTATATTTCCCTCCATTCCTTACTATCTCTCCATCTTCTTTGTTATTTTCCCGCTAAACTGTGCCCAAGTCACAGAAGTGAGAGAAAAATGACAGCTCGAATAGATACGAGGGAAGACTTCTTGCATCGTAAGGCATCGTTTAGCTTTATTAGCAAATGAAACAGGTAAATATTCCAAACAGAGGATTTCTTTCATGAAGCGTGTATGACATGTTGTTGGACAAGATATCAACACATGTCGACGAGACATCGCCGTCATCCAGAAGGCTTGATTGAAAAGGTTCACCGTTTGAGCTGCAGAGAAGTTCTAATTTAAGTGTTGACTACGGAGACAGTGGGGCAAAAAAATGGAAACGTAGGAGGAAAAAAACTCAAAGATTAGCTGATGACATGTTCAACTGTGCACATAATAAAAGGCTTAGTTAAAAACACACATGCTGTTTGTCAATTATACAAATTTTAAAAAATCTGGAAATTAAGTCCAGGTAATCTTCTGAAGTGTAAATAACATTATTTCTTATGGCAGCTTAATTGAACGAATTTGACTCCGTTTAGAAATAATAGAATTACATTCACTTTCAAAGATCCCCAATACAGTCTGTGAAAAGGTGAAAAGGAAACAAAAATACACTGCTTCTTTGTGAATTCATTCATTTACAAAGATAGTGATCACAATGAATCTGAATTCCTCTAAATTAAATTGACTATGACAAACTATAGTAGTTCCCTCCAAAATGGGTCTCCCACTCTCTTAAAAGGATAGTTTACCCAAATGACACATTGGTTTCTTTAACCTGTAAGCAGTTTATGGACAAAGTATGACAGTAATCCATGCATTGGCACTGTTTCCACTGTTTTAGCATTTGTGCCCACTGCACTGGGGCTAAGAAACACTGTCACCACCGATAAATCCACGATAATCGAGAATTTCAACAAGCATTTCTCTACGGCTGGCCATGCTTTCCACCTGGCTACCCCAACCCCGACGAACAGCTCTGCACCCCCCGCAGCAACTAGCCCAAGCCATCGATAAAAGACAGTACTGTGCAGCAGACTTCAGACTGGTTTCTCAAATGACTGCCTCGCCTGGTTCACAAACTACTTCTCAGATAGAGTTCAGTGTGTCAAATCGGAGGCCCTGTTGTCCTGGCGTCTGGCAGTCTCTATGGGGGTGCCACAGTGTTAAATTCTCGGGGTGACTATTTTCTCTGTATATATCAACGGTGTCACTCTTGCTGCGAGTGATTTTTTGATCCACCTCTACCCAGACGACACCATTCTGTATACATCTGGCCCTTCTTTGGACACTGTGTTAACAAACCTCCAAACGAACACCTTCCGTGGCCTCCAACTGCTCTTAAATGCTAGTAAAACGAAATGCATGCTCTTCAACCGATCGCTGCCCGCACCCGCCCGCCCACCTAGCATCACTACTCTGGACGGTTCTGACTTGTGGACAACTATAAATACCTAGGTGTCTGGCAAGACTGTAAACTCTCCTTCCAGACTTATATTAAGCATCTCCAATCCAAAATTAAATCTTGAATCTGCTTCCTATTCCGCAACAAAGCCTTCTTCACTCATGCTGCCAAACATACCCTCATAAAACTATCCTACCGATCCTTGACTTTGGCAATGTCATTTACAAAGAACCTTCCAGTTCTCTGCTGCCAATGACTGGAACGAATTGACTGAAGTTGGAGACTTATATCTCCCTCACTAACTTTAAGCATCAGCTTTTTCTGCTCTTTTGCACACCAGTATTTCTACTTGCAAATCCTCATCTGCACATATATCACACATATCACTCGTGTTAATTGCTAAATTGTAATTACTTCGTCACTATGGCCTATTTATTGCCTTACCTCCTTACTTCATTTGCACACAATATATACAGATTTCTTTTTTTCTTTACTTTTTTTTTATTCTTTGGAATTTGACCCCTTTTTCTCCCCAATTTCGTGGTATCCAATTATTTTAGTAGCTACTATCTTGTCTCATCGCTACAACTCCCATATGGGCTCGGGAGAGACGAAGGTTGAAAGTCATGCGTCCTACGATACACAACCCAACCAGCCATACTGCTTCTTAACACAGCGCCATCCAACCCGGAAGCCAGCCGCACCAATGTGTCGGAGGAAACACCGTGCACCTGGCAACCTTGGTTACCGCGCACTGCGCCCAGCCCGCCACAGGAGTCGCTGGTGCGCGATGAGACAAGGACATCCCTACCGACCAAGCTCTCCCTATTTTTCTATTGCGTTATTGACTGTACGTTTGTTTATCCCATGTGTAACTCTGTGTTGTTATTTTTGTCACACTGCTTTGCTTTATCTTGGCCAGGTAGCAGTTGTAAATGAGAACTTGTTCTCAACTTGCCTGATTTGAACATGATGTGCTTAAAATGCTAATATCTGAACCAGGATTTGTATGCGATTTGTGCCATAAATCCTAAAATCTTAGCATTTGAAAACTGCTAGGAAAGTGCCAGGGAAACTTAACCAATGCTTGGATTGCTGTCATACCTTATCCATAGACTGCTTACGGGGTAAGTAAAACTAAATGTCATTTTTTACATTTTAGTGAACTCTTTTTATGTCCATATTATCATCAAACATTTCATTTGTAAACATTTTTTACAGATAGGAAACTTCCTTACAAAATGGTTCCCTGAATGAGGATGATTCCCAACATAGGTTATACACACAGCGACAGACACAGCGACAGACAAGACAGAAATACAGACACAGACATACACAGGCACACAGACACAAGACCCATGACACTTGGGGAGGGTGGATGTGTGTGTTTATGTGGTTTATGTGAGTGACTGAGGGGAGGGAGGGAGAGAGGGAGACAGAGAAGGAAAAAGGAAAATGGAAGGATTAGATAAAGGCTGTGAGTGCGTGTCATCATCTCTGACATTCTGTAGGGCTTGACCTTAACAGAACAGATCATGTCAGAGAGAGACGGTCTCATCATGGCCGAGGAACACAGACAACCCTTCAGAAATCACTACTGACAACAGGAGCGCTCAGGACACACACGCACACAAACACGCAGAACTGCACGCCCACACACACTTGGCGGCACACAAACACATACTCAAACACGCATGCAGGATGCACGCACGCACGCACACACACACACATGAACAATTAAACACACATACACACACACTCAGTCTTACACACGCACACACAAATGCACCTAATTCCTTTGGAGATATAAGTCACATATTCTACCCTATTCATGGGTTGCACGTTTCGTCACAATATTATTTAGCCCATCTGAGCATCCTAATCAATGTCGTCTCAATAGGTGCTGATGAAGACTAAAGTGCATTACTGTCGCTTGGAAACACAATGGCATTTCAAAAGGAGGCAAATAATTAGTAGGACAAGCTTTTGTCATCTTTGTGACGTCGCCGCCAGAACGACTTTTAAATGCAATATAACTTCAGTTAGCTAGATAAGATTGAGGGGAGATCACCAACATTTTAGCTCGGTAATGTTAGCATTGCTAGCTACGTCTGACAAACTCATGGCAACATTGCCATCTTTCTAAAGTAACGTGACGACATCATAACGACGGCAAAGGGGTTTTCTACTCATCTACTTTAGCAATGTCATCGTATTTCCAGGCCACTATTGTAATGTTGAGGAAGCAGTCATTAGCTCCCGTTCAGAAAGACTGAGCATTTAACCATCAGTCAGACTTCAATACGCTGCAGCATCTGTGGAACGCTGATAACAATGGCGACGCCTCGGGCCGAGTGACGGAGGTGCTAACCCGTGAATATTAGTGTGTAATACCGTATTAGAAACTTTATCTTCTCCACCTCTCATCTTCCCCCTTCATGGCCAGATTTAGAGTTGGCCATCGGGCTGCTATTATAGAAATATGGCTTGACCTTTGAGGACCAGAGGTAGTTTAGATCAGAGGTGGTTTTTCACACAGCTGTTTGGACAGTCTGCTCTTCTCTCTGATATGAACATATGCCAGTCTCCCTAAATGTTCATAGACATTCTATTAAAAATCTTAAGTACATCAGTATAATTTTTATTATTCCCATAAAGGAAGAGCTAGCTCACATCATTTTTTTCATTAACAGTGAACTTTCGAAGCGAACTCCAATGGGTTACATAATTAATTTCTGCTTTCTGTTAACCCAAAGCTATATATTTCGGTCTGTTTCTCTCTTACTCTTAATTTTAACCCTGGCTTTTTGGCATGTCTTTCATGAGATATTGGAGAAAGCATACAAAATCTCTCTCTCTCTGTGTGTGTGTGTGTGTGTGTGTGTGTGTGTGTGTGTGTGTGTGTGTGTGTGTGTGTGTGTGTGTGTGTGTGTGTGTGTGTGTGTGTGTGTGTGTGTGTGTGTGTGTGTGTGTGTGTGTGTGTGTGTGTGTGTGTGTGTGTGTGTGTGTGTGTGTGTGTGTGTGTGTGTGTGTGTGCCCGTCTGTCTATCCATCCAGCTTTCTGTGAATGCAGTGTAGCCGTCTGCAGCGTGGTCTGTTTCTGACCCATTGCTTGTCTCTGCTTTAATGATGCCGAAGCCTCCATCAAAGTGGGGACCCCCTATGGCTTCTGGAGGCCCCTGGGCTGAACAAGAGCATCGTTCCTTCAGTCTTCCCCTCACTGCTAAAGGCTTGTCTGAGTAATGAGAAAATGAATTTAAACAAAATGAACACAAATACTCCATTCCAGAACGGTAGGCACATACTCTGTGTTCAGCTTGAAGTATCAAAATCAAAGATTGGTTTAAAAAGACGAGTTCAAAAAGACTGGGCTCCTTTTATTTCATATGCCGGTCTCTCTCTCTCTCTCTCTCTCTCTCTCTCTCTCTCTCTCTCTCTCTCTCTCTCTCTCTCTCTCTCTCTCTCTCTCTCTCAGCACAGAGAAGGGGATTTTACTCTGAAATGTTTGTGCACATATGGATTGATATGTTACAGCCTACTGGACCGATGCGATGTGGGGAAAAGTCTATTGATTTCTTGCCAATACGGTTCCCTGGGAGCTCAAGGCGACGGTTGTTTTTATCCCTCGGGGGGAAAAAAACAGGAGTGCCACACTTGTTTTGCCAGTCGCCATGGCAACCGGGATCATCAGAGTCAGGGGAGGTCAGTTGCTGTAGCAGAGGGGATTCTTGGTTCAGCGAAATCAACATTACATTAAGTGCCCACCAAACCCTCTCTCTGATCCTAGTATATTTCAGAGTGCTGTACGTTGTGTGTTGGGTTTAGCCCCGAACTGGACCAGAGTGCTGTACGTTGTGTGTTGGGGTTAGCCCCGAACTGGACTGGAGCTCTCTTTCCTCTGTATTGTTGTTGATGGATTGAGTTTGTTACGGCACTTCCAGATGCACTGTCTCCACCTTTTTGGGTAGCAATACTAATACTATTCCATATCTTATCATCACACACTGTAAGCCGCAGAGCTCATGTGTGGATGGTTCTAAGCGTGTGGAAATTGGTAGCAGCCCACCTCTCCTCAGGTGGTTATTGGCCTCTGATACAATACCCACCTTGTGTAATTAATCTCCCTCACTGACATCGTCTCTCCACTGCTTGCTGTGGAACCAATAAGACCTTACAAGTGTTCACCTGATGATGTGTGATGAAATACACTGTGTTTACAATCCTATAAGAGACTGGGAGCTACACAGTGGGAACGAAGCATGTGACTCCACTATGCAGGGCTTGGCTCATTACACATAAAGCCTTGTTCACACTGCAGGTCTTAAATGCTCAAATCAGTTATGTTTTTCAAATCCGTTTTGGGATACTGACTGTCCAAACAGCAAGTTTCAAGTGACAAAATCGGATGTGTGTGTTCAGACTGCAGTTATTAGCTGACATGGCTACACTAGTTGTCATAGTAATGGCAGTGTGTGTTAGACTGATTGGTGGTGGTGCTAGTGCCTACTGTCCCTCAGAAGTTATGTAAGCAAGCTAAGATGACAACAATGCCTGCCATGGATGTTTCTCAGTCGTTTTAAATGTTCAAAATCATAGTGTAAGAACACATTTAAAAAGCCTCAAAGGATAAGACGATCCAACTTCCAAAACAAGTCTGTTTTGCTAGCCACAGCAGTCAGCTAGCTAGCTAGGTAGATGTGTAGCTTTCTACCACATTCACTCATTTGTTTGTAATCTATTAACAAGCTAGTTATCTACCACATGTTCTTGTCAAACTGTCAACAGAGTAGTTAGCAAGCAACAAGATAGTCTAAAAATCACTTGTGGGCAAATAAATCAGATTTGTCCATTCAGACACAAGTCGCGTATCTGATTTCAATCCACCTATGAAGGTGCTTTAAAATGTTGCTTGAAGTATCAGATTCCATGTGCCTTGTGGCTGTTCAGACTGCAGGAAAAATAACAGATTCGAATCGGATATGCAAAAAAAATGGATTTGAGTCACTTCAAACTGACAATATGAACAAGGCTTTAGAATACAATTTTACTTGATATTATAATCATTATATTCCAGCCAGGACCCATTTTCAAAAAACTTTTTGGTTAGAGATATCGGAATTCACTGGAGATATAAGAAGTCCGTTATTCATTTCTGTCTTAGATAAGGAAATGGAAAAATCCCTCCCAGCTGGGGCCATGATAAGTAACCCAACAAACAGTGGGCCTCAAATATTGTGTTAATTTAACAACATGTCCTCTGTGTTCAATTAACACAAGACAGTGAATCTACTGCCTAACACCTTAACAACAGAGAGCAAGAGAGAGAGAGAGGAAGGAAGAGAGAGAGAGAGTAATATAGAGAGACAGAGAAAAAGAGAGACAGAGACAGAGAGACAGTGAGGTACACTACCGGTCAAAATGTTAAGAACACCTGCTCATTCAAGGGTTTTTCTTATTTAAAAAAAAAAATCTTCATTGTAGAATAATAGTGAAGACATCAAAACTATGAAATAACACATATGGAATCGTGTAGTAACGCAAAAAAGTGTTGAACCAATCAAAATACATTGTATATTTGAGATTCTTCAAATAGCCACCCTTTGCCTTGGTGACAGCTTTGCACACTCTTGGCATTCTCTCAACCAGCTTCACCTGGAATGCTTTTCCAACAGTCTTGAAGGAGTTCCCACATATGCTGAGCACATTCCAAACCATCTCAATTTGGTTGAGGTCGGGGGATTGTGGAGGCCAGGTCATATGATGCAGCACTCCATCACTCTCCTTCTTGGTAAAATATCCCTTACACAGCCTGGAGGTGTGTTGGGTCATTGTCCTGCTGAAAAACAAATTATTGTTCCACTAATCCCAAACCAGATGGGATGGTGTATTGTTACAGAATGCTGTGGTAGCCATGCTGTTTAAGTGTACCTTCAATTCTAAATAAATCACAGACAGGGTCACCAGCAAAGCACCACCACACCATAGCACCTCCTCCTCCATGCTTTACAGTGGAAAATAGGCAGGCAGAGTTCATACGTTCACCCACACTGCATCTCACAAAGACATGGCGGTCGGAACCAAAAATCTTCAATTTGAACTCCAGACCAAAGGACACATTTCCACTGGTCTAATGTCCATTGCTCGTGTTTCTTGGCACAAGCAAGTCTCTTCTTATTATTGGTGTCGTTTAGTAGTGGGTTCTTTGCAGCAATTCGACCATGAAGGCCTGATTCACAGTCTCCTCTGATCAGTTGATGTTGAGATGTGCCTGTTACTTGAACTCTGTGAAGCATTTATTTGGGCTGCAATGTCTGTGGCTAGTAACTATAATGAACTTATCCTCTGCAGCAGAGGTAACGCTGGGTCTTCCATTCCTGTGGCAGTCCTCATGAGAGCCAGTTTCACCATAGCGCTTGATGGTTATTGTGACTGCACTTGAAGAAACATTCAAAGTTCTTGAAATTTTCCATATTGACTGACCTTCATGTCTTAAAGTAATGATGGACTGTCGTTTCTCTTTTCTTATTTGAGCTGTTCTTTCCATAATATGGACTTGGTCTTTTACCAACTATGGCTATTTTCTGTATACCACCCCTACCTTGTCACAACACAACTGATTGGCTCAAACCCATTAAGAAGGAAAGAAATTCCACAAATTAACTTTTAAGAAGGCACACCTGTTAATTGAAATGCATTCCAGGTGACTACCTCATGAAGCTAGTTGAGAGAATACCAAGAGTGTGCAAAGCTGTCATCTAGGCAAAGGTTGGCTATTTGAAGAATCTCAAATCTAAAATATATTTGGACTTGTTTAACACTGTTTGGGTTACTACATGATTCCATAAGTGTTATTTCATAGTTTTGAAGTGTTCACTATTATTCTACAAAGTAGAAAATAGTAAAAATTTAAGAAAACCCTTTGAATGAGTAGGTGTTCTAAAACTTTTGATTGGTAGTGTACATAGAGGGAGGGATAAACAGATAGAGAGACAGAGAAGGACAGGGAGAAGGAGAAACAGAAAGAGAGAGATACAGGGGCCCCACCAAGAGAGACCAGTATCACTTTATCCCATGTCCACCGATTAAACCCCAGCTGTTTCCATCCAAACCAGGGGGCTCGTCAGCCCGGGTGGTTGTTAACTTATTATATGTTCTATCTGCTTTGTTTTCTAAAAAACCTAGATTTCTGATTCCTCACGGCGTCGGAAGGGAAGCAGGCTTTGTTCTTTGTCTGAGCTGTGACTCCCCTACGGTGGCTTTCATTTGACTCCCAGTGTGCGCCTTGTGTTAATTAGGTAAACGCCATACGCACGTCGCTATCCGGCCTGCCGTTCCAGCGCGCTCCGCCGCCATCGCCAACAAAGGGCCTACCAGCGAGGGTAAGTTTGTGATTAAAGAAAAGGGGGCCTTTATCGCGAGGTGTAACAAAAAGCATACAGCAAGGCTTTGAAGCTTATTTATGGAGCGCCTTCTAATTCCCCCTCCTGTGGCTGTGTAGGAGATATATATGTATTATTCATACTAATGTATGGTGTCGACTTATGCAGATTCAGGGGGGGAAAAAAGACCAGGAACAAAGGCAAACTTTCTTTTTGTGTTTCGTAAATGGCCAATTATTTTCCTTTCAAGTGATCTGTTGTGGTCAACTGATAAAAACGGAGTTTGATGTCGGGAGACTGATGTTGGCTTTGTCAGTGCTCTGGGCTGTAAGAGCTTGATTACACAGGAGGA
Source organism: Oncorhynchus gorbuscha (assembly GCF_021184085.1). NCBI lineage: Eukaryota > Metazoa > Chordata > Actinopteri > Salmoniformes > Salmonidae > Oncorhynchus > Oncorhynchus gorbuscha. The sequence continues at coordinate 56,936,488 of NC_060187.1, forward strand.
CTCTACCAGACAACCAACGGTAAGAAACCCTATCTTGTTCTACTTTGACAAAAGTTGAGATTTTCGCACGGCTTTCCGGAGATGCAGTTGTGTCACTACGAATATCAAGTATTTTCATGTCGAATATCGAATACTACGAATATCTACGAATACCAAGCATTTGACGTCTTTCAGTATCTTATTGAAAGGGGAGCGGGAGCCAATGGAAGCAGTGTCACATGCCTGAAAAAAAATTAATGTATATATCATGATATAATATTTATACTGTGATATATCGGCACAATATATATCGTGATACAACCTACTGTATTCAGTGATCCAAACCAGACCGATTAAGTTGATCTGAACTCCATCCAGAGTCACTCATTGAAAGGGTGTCAGTTGGTGAGGAACCTCTCAGGGTCAGCCTCGCTCTACAGTGCATAAAGCAAGACGACCACATATTGTCATAACGGCCAGTGGCATACCGTACAACACACCACCATCCTGTGCTAAACAACACACTGGCACTGCTCCAGGTCTGTCAATAGGACTGGTAAGGTGGTAGGACAGTGCTTACGAATCCTACACCCAAACTAAGGCTTTAAAAAATATATACAATCATTATTAAAATCAATAATGGATGAGGGTCGACATTAGTGAGAGAAAGCTATTTACGATTTGAGCAGCAGACATGTAAATAGATGAACTCTCTCGCTCTCTCTCTCTATGTGTGTTCTGGAAGTGACAGTTGAGGGGCACTTTACAAAAGTGTTGGCAGTGAAGGTTCTCCTGTACCACAGACACAGGGCCTGTCAGTCAGCACAGAGCTGTCACCCTCTGCTGAGATACAAGGGACAGTGTGTGTGTGTGTGTGTGTGTGTGTGTGTGTGTGTGTGTGTGTGTGTGTGTGTGTGTGTGTGTGTGTGTGTGTGTGTGTGTGTGTGTGTGTGTGTGTGTGTGTGTGTGTGTGTGTGTGTGTGTGTGTGTGTGTGTGTGTGTGTGTGTGTGTGTGTGTGTGTGTGTGTGTGTGTGTGTACGAGTGTTTCAACGTGACAGGTCTGAATTAATGAGAGGTGGGTGACAGGGGTAGAGAAAGACATTGAGGAGTAGGGAAGAGATGGAGGGAGGAGGGCTTTTGTAAAGATGCCCAGGATTGGGCCAGACTACCTTTAAAAAAGCAGAGGTGGGGAAAAGGAGACAGAGAAGGCCCAGTAGTAGACCCACAATGCAGTGCCTGCATTTCTGTCTTTCTTTTCTTTGGGTGTGCGGTGTGGGGGGTTAAATGATCGTCCTAAATGTGGCCATTGTCGACGGTTGTCTTAACCACAGTCATTGAGCACAGGTAACGTGGTCAAATATAATCTCTTGTATTTGCGCCTACGTGTGTATGTGCGTGCACGTGTGTGCCAGTTTCCCTCGACTGAAGGAGAAAAACAGCCTGCGAGAGTCTATCAGCATGGCACCTGCTCCAGAACATTCTTGATGAAGCAAAGGTTGTCTTCATTAGATGCATTAATATTCATGACGAATGGTAATTTTGACACAGAAAAGGTCTCGGTAACCTTTTCTGGTGCATTTTTTTTCACTTCTCAAGGAAATTGCAGTCCGGCAATGACTTAATTAATGCTTGGTTTCCTCGCCAGTCGTTTGAGGGCCTGTCACTTTGGGGCTGGGGTATCTGTCACGCAGACAGGATTGAGGGGAGAGAAAGAAAGAGGAGCATGCTGGGAAATCAGAGAGATAGAGAAGGGGACCAGATCACTGAAATGCACTCATAGTCAGAACTCTTCACTGGCTTATTTACCATTATATCCTCTGTGTTTTCCTTTACCTTTTGTGTTTGCTCTTTCTCTCTTCCTTCTTTCCGTCTTTCACCGTGTGCCGGTGCAGTGTGTTGCTGGTATATGGAGGTTGTCACCCTGAAGGCCCCTCCAGGCCTCACATCTCAGCCGTATGTTCATCAGAGTTGACAGGATGTGACTTTTCACTTTGCTCTCTTTATCATCTCACAGATCATTGTGTGTAACCGGCATTCATTGCCTCAGAACGGGGCACTATTCCAAATGTACCGGTGACAGTGAGACACACAGATACTGTAGATCCAAACAAACTAAATGAATAAATACACAGCATTTCGTTCGTAAATTAGAACGGGATCATGTTGAATCACTTGTTGTTTTTGATTCTGATAGCTTTCTTGGAATATCTGTAAAAACACACGCGCACGCACACACACATGCACAAGCAATGTACTCAATCCGCTTCATCTAGACAGTAAAATATTTGAACATAAGGCAGCATTTCTTTTATCATGTCCCATAAAAATAGTAATTTGCCAGAGCCCATGTAGCACAATATGGAGGCGGTGTGTTTTAACTGATAATGTAGAGATGACAGATAGTTCCATACTGGGAGGTTTTGGTTGAGTCTGGATACAGATGTAATAAATTACACTGAGGAATGAGGTGGGGCAGAGAGAGAGGGAGGGGGAGAGAAAGAGGGGCGGAGGGAAAGAAGGGAGGAGAGAGAAAGAGAAAAAGAGAGGGGCGGGAGAAGAAAGGAGAGGAGGAGAGGGACCAAAAGAGAGTGTACAGAGATAGAAGGAACAGAACAGGAACAGGAACAGAAAGAGAGAGGGGGAGGGATAGAGAGATGTCGAGAGGGAGAGTCTATCCCTACAACAAAAGCATTGCCTGTCGGTCAGTGAGCAGTCGTTATACGGCTCTGAAAATGTGGGATTAATTAGGCTGGTTAGAGAAAGGCAACCCTGTCTCATTACTGCCTCACTAGCCCTCCTCAAAGATATCACCACTCAGACAGCCACATCGCTAATACCAGCAGACAAAGTCCACTCGTTTTCGCCCGTCACCCTTATCTTATTTAAGGACACTTAAAAGAGGGCCCCAAAAGGTGTGCCACCCCACTACAGGCACTTTTCATTGCCACAAGTGACCTCTTTAAAATCAGGCCTACTCCTCTCACCTGCTACAGAGATGCAGATATTCAAATAAAATATGTGTTTTGAAGAAGAAAGTCGTTTTTTTTTTATTAGTGTTAAAGGGAGAGCGGTGAGAGTGCCGCAGAGAGAGGTGCAGTAATTAGTCCATGGAGAGGAGCTATACTGTCGCTGTGTTGTTTTTTGCACTTAGTCCTCGAACTTTACAACAAGTGGCAAAACTTTCCTTTGTGGTTGTGAAGCTTTCTTCAATTCAAAGTTACATTTCTTTGTAATGACACGTTTGAATATTGTACATTTCACATTTTATTTAGTAATATTATAGAGTCAACTAAAATATTACCAGACAAAATATGTGTTAAAAAGGGCTTTACTTCATCACGTTACTTTATTATCCTTTTACAGCAATATTAATGAATCTTTTTATTGTAGCATTTTAATGCTCAGACTAGTAAAAAAAAATGTATTATCTCTTTTCAGTTAACTATTTTAAAGATCTTTGTCAATTTTACATGCCCATTGCCCACACAATTTCCACATTATTTATTACAATATTTAGTTGAGGTGTAAGGTTTAGTGATGGATTTGTCCCAAATAATAATATAATAATAATATATGCCATTTAGCAGACGCTTTTATCCAAAGCGACTTACAGTCATGTGTGCATACATTCTACGTATGGGTGGTCCCGGGGATCGAACCCACTACCCTGGCGTTACAAGCGCCATGCTCTACCAACTGAGCTACAGAAGGACGAAATAAAATGCCTTTAGTGTTAGTGTTATATTTAGGACTAATTTATTCCTTGCCATTCACTCTGAAATAACTGCAACTCTTTGTTAAGTGTTGCAGTGATTTTACTCACTGTAGTACAGTGGCTTGCGAAAGTATTCACCCCCTTGGCATTTTTCCTATTTTATTGCAATATAACTTGTAATTAAAATAGATTTTCGGTGGGTTTGTATCATTTGATTTACATGCCTACCACTTTGAAGATGCAAAATATTTTTTATTGTGAAACAAGAAATAAGAAAAAAAAACTGAACTTATTCACCCCCCCCCCAAAGTCAATACTTTGTAGAGCCACCTTTTGCAGAAATTACAGCTGCAAACCCTTGGGGTATATCTCTATCAGCTTGGCACATCTAGCCACTGGGATTTTTGCCCATTCTTCAAGGCAAAACTGCTCCAGCTCCTTCAAGTTGGATGGGTTCCTCTGTTGTACAGGAATATTTAGATTCTCAATTGGATCGAGGTCTGGGCTTTGACTAGGCCATTCCAAGACATTTAAATGTTTCCCCTTAATCGACTCAAGTGTTACTTTAGCAGTATGCTTAGGGTCATTGTCCTGCTGGAAGGCGAACCTCCGTCCCAGTCTCAAATCTCTGGAAGACCGAAACAGGTTTTCTTTAAGAATTTCCATGTATTTAGCACCATCCATCATTCCTTCAATTCTGACGAGTTTCCCCAGTCCTTGCCGATGAAAAACATCCCACAGCATGTTGCTGCCACCACCATGCTTCACTGTGGATGGTCTTCTCAGGTGATGGGAGGTGTTGGGTTTGCACCAGACATAGTGTTTTCCTTGATGGCCAAAAAGCTCAATTTTAGTCTCATCTGACCAGAGTACCTTCTTCCATATTTTTGGGGAGTCTCCCACATGCCTTTTGGCAAACACCAAACCTGTTGGCTTATTTTTGTCTTTAAGCAATGGCTTTTTCTGGCCACTCTTCCGTAAAGCCCAGCTCTGTGGAGTGTATGGCTTAAAGTGGTCCTATGGACAGATACTCCAATCTCCACTGTGGAGCTTTGCAGCTCCTTCAGGGTTATCTTTGGTATCTTTGTTGCCTCTCTGATTAATGCCCTCGTTGCCTGGTCTGAATGTTTTGGCAGGTTTGCTGTGGTGCCATATTTTTTCCATTTTTTTATAATGGATTTTATGGTGCGCCGTGGGATGTTCAAAGTTTCTGATATTTTTTTTAGCATAGACACCATGGCTTTACTCAAGTAAAGTAAAGATTGAAAAAAGTCAGGTGCCTTGACATCTGCATTGGGGAATCCCTGATTCTACCTGGATTATGTTGAAGAGGCTTCCATTAAAGAACACCCTCTGTGTTCTGTTAGACAGGTACATTTTTATCCACGCTATAGCAGGGGTGTAAAGCCATACACGTACGTTTTTCCATCAGCAGACTATGATCGATAATGTCATAAGCCGCACTGAAGTCTAACAAAACATCTCCCACAATGTTTATCATCAATTTCTCTCAGCCAATCATCAACCATTTGTTGTAAGTGACGTGCTTGTTGAATGTCCTTCCCTATAAGCATGCTGAAGGTCTGTTTGTTTACAGTAAAATAGCATTGTATCTGGTCAAACACCATTTTTTTTTACCAAAGTTTACTAAGGGTTGGTAACAGGCTGATTGGTCAGCTATTTGAGCCAGTAAATGGGGCTTTACTATTCTTGGGTAGTGGAATTATGTTTGCTTCCCTCCGGGCCTGAGGGCACACACTTTCTAGTCATCTTAGATTGAAGATAGGAGTGGGAATATCGTAGGCTATTATCCTCAATAATTTCCCCTCCAAGTTGTCAGACCCCAGTGGCTTGACATTGTTGACAGACAACAAAACATGTTCAGCAGTCACTTTATGGAATTCAAAATTAGAACGCTTGTCTTTCATAATTGGATCCGTTATACTTGGATGTGCAGTGTCAGCGTTTGTTGCTGCCATGTCATGCCTAAATTTGCTAATCTTGCCAATAAAAAAAAGTATTTAAGTAATTGCCAATATCACTTGGTTTTGTGATGAATGAGCCATCTGATTCAATGAATGATGGAGCTGAGTTTTCCTTTTTGCCCAGAGTTTCATTGAAGCAGCTCCAAAGATTTTCACTGTCATTTCTCTTTGTGTAGTTTAGTCTTCTTTTTATTCAGTGTGGTCAGTACTGCAAAACAAATGTGCACATACATGTTATTCAATCATTTAATTCCAAACTGCTCTCGTGCGTCAACGAGTGTCTGCGTAACCAGGTGCTCAAATAGAACTTGGTTCTATGGGCTTTAACTTGGTTCTATTCTTGACGTATGATACACTGCAAGTCCTGCCTCTCTCTTCTCCTCATTGGTTTTTAGGAGCATATACCCACGTGTGTGATTGAAAGATGAACTGAGGTCCACACTCCAGTCCAGTTGGTGGTGGGCAATGCACCTTAAAAGTTGATTGCCAACCCGGCATATAAGGTCCGCAGAAGAAGAAGAAATCTGAAGCAGACTGAAGGAGAGATTACTAGAAACTAACTATTGTCGGAGTAGAGAACACACAATTTTGTGTGACACAGAATTCGACAATGATCCAATGTTTATATCCCAGGACAAATTAGCGAACAACAGCAAGCTAGCTAGCTAAATGGCCATGTGTTTAGACCCATCCCCAAATTATTACAGTTCCTTATGATATTTCAACCTGCGTGTGCTGATTGCATCTGGTGTGGATGGACAAAGTAAGCATGCGTGTGATGATGCACTGGACGCACGCGCGTGATGATGCACTGGACGGACGCACGCACGCGCGTGATGATGATGCACTGGACGCACGCACGCGCGTGATGATGATGCACTGGACGCACGCACGCTGCGCGATGATGATGCACTGGGCGCACGCACGCACGCCGCGTGATGATGATGCACTGGGCGCACGCGACGCACGCGTGATGATGCACTGGGCGACGCACGCACGCCGCGCGATGATGATGCACTGGGCCGCACGCACGCACGCGTGATGATGATGCACTGGACGCACGCACGCACGCGCGTGATGATGATGCACTGGGCGCACGCACGCGCGTGATGATGATGCACTGACGACGCACGCACGCACGCGATGATGATGCACTGGACGCACGCACGCGCGTGATGATGATGCACTGGACGCACGCACGCACGCGCGTGATGATGATGCACTGGACGCACGCACGCACGCGCGTGATGATGATGCACTGGACGCACGCACGCACGCGCGTGATGATGATGCACTGGACGCACGCACGCACGCGCGTGATGATGATGCACTGGACGCACGCACGCACGCGCGATGATGATGCACTGGACGCACGCGCGCACGCGCGTGATGATGATGCACTGGACGCACGCACGCACGCCGCGTGATGATGATGCACTGGACGCACGCACGCACGCGCGCGATGATGATGCACTGGACGCACGCACGCACGCGTGATGATGATGCACTGGACGCACGCACGCACGCGTGTGATGATGATGCACTGGACGCACGCACGCACGCGGCGTGATGATGATGCACTGGACGCACGCACGCACGCGTGATGATGATGCACTGGACGCACGCACGCACGCGCGATGATGATGCACTGGACGCACGCACGCACGCTGCGATGATGATGCACTGGACGCACGCACGCACGCGCGTGATGATGATGCACTGGACGCACGCACGCGCGCGTGATGATGATGCACTGGACGCACGCACGCACGCGCGTGATGATGATGCACTGGACGCACGCACGCACGCGCGTGATGATGATGCACTGGACGCACGCACGCACGCGCGTGATGATGATGCACTGGACGCACGCACGCACGCGCGTGATGATGATGCACTGGACGCACGCACGCACGCTGCGATGATGATGCACTGGACGCACGCGCACGCACGCGCGTGATGATGATGCACTGGACGCACGCACGCACGCGCGTGATGATGATGCACTGGACGGACGCACGCCGCGTGATGATGATGCACTGGACGGACGACGCACGCACGCGCGATGATGATGCACTGGACGGACGCACGCACGCGCGCGATGATGATGCACTGGACGGACGCACGACGCGCGTGATGATGATGCACTGGACGGACGCGACGCACGCTGCGTGATGATGATGCACTGGACGGACGCACGCACGCGCGTGATGATGATGCACTGGACGGACGACGCACGCGCGCGTGATGATGATGCACTGGACGGACGCACGCACGCGCGTGATGATGATGCACTGGACGGACGCACGCACGCGCGTGATGATGATGCACTGGACGGACGCACGCACGCGCGTGATGATGATGCACTGGACGCACGCACGCACGCGCGTGATGATGATGCACTGGACGCACGCACGCACGCGCGTGATGATGCACTGGACGCACGCACGCACGCGCGTGATGATGCACTGGACGCACGCACGCACGCGCGTGATGATGCACTGGACGCACGCACGCACGCGCGTGATGATGCACTGGACGCACGCACGCGCGTGATGATGCACTGGACGCACGCACGCGCGTGATGATGCACTGGACGCACGCACGCGCGTGATGATGCACTGGACGCACGCACGCGCGTGATGATGCACTGGACGCACGCACGCGCGTGATGATGCACTGGACGCACGCACGCGCGTGATGATGCACTGGACGCACGCACGCGCGTGATGATGCACTGGACGCACGCACGCGCGTGATGATGATGCACTGGACGCACGCACGCCGCGCGATGATGATGCACTGGACGCACGCACGCGCGTGATGATGATGCACTGGACGCACGCACGCGCGTGATGATGATGCACTGGACGCACGCACGCGCGTGATGATGATGCACTGGACGCACGCACGCGCGTGATGATGATGCACTGGACGCACGCACGCGCGTGATGATGATGCACTGGACGCACGCACGCGCGCGATGATGATGCACTGGACGCACGCACGCGCGTGATGATGCACTGGACGCACGCACGCGCGTGATGATGATGCACTGGACGCACGCACGCGCGTGATGATGATGCACTGGACGCACGCACGCCGCGATGATGATGCACTGGACGCACGCACGCGCGTGATGATGATGCACTGGACGCACGCACGCGCGTGATGATGATGCACTGGACGCACGCACGCGTGATGATGATGCACTGGACGACGCACGCGCGTGATGATGATGCACTGGACGCACGCACGCGCGTGATGATGATGCACTGGGCGCGCGCACGCGCGTGATGATGATGCACTGGACGCACGCACGCGCGCGCGTGATGATGCACTGGACGCACGCACGCACGCGCGTGATGATGCACTGGACGCACGCACGCACGCGCGTGATGATGCACTGGACGCACGCACGCACGCGCGTGATGATGATGCACTGGGCGCGCACGCGCGTGATGATGATGCACTGGACGCACGCACGCGCGTGATGATGATGCACTGGACGCTTGCGCGCGCGTGATGATGATGCACTGGACGCACGCACGCGCGTGATGATGATGCACTGGACGCGCCGCACGCGCGTGATGATGATGCACTGGGCGCGCGCACGCTGCGTGATGATGATGCACTGGGCGCACGCGCGCTGCGCGTGATGATGCACTGGACGCACGCACGCGCGCGTGATGATGCACTGGACGCACGCGCACGCACGCGTGATGATGCACTGGGCGCACGCACGCACGCGTGATGATGCACTGGACGCACGCACGCACGCGCGTGATGATGCACTGGACGCGCGCACGCGTGATGATGCACTGGACGCACGCACGCGCGTGATGATGCACTGGACGCACGCACGCGTGATGATGCACTGGGCGCGCGCGCGTGATGATGCACTGGACGCACGCACGCGCGTGATGATGCACTGGACGCACGCACGCGCGTGATGCACTGGGCGCACGCGCGCGTGATGCACTGGGCGCACGCACGCGCGTGATGATGCACTGGACGCACGCACGCGCGTGATGATGCACTGGACGCACGCACGCGCGTGATGATGCACTGGACGCACGCACGCGCGTGATGATGCACTGGACGCACGCACGCGTGATGATGCACTGGACGCACGCACGCGTGATGATGCACTGGACGCGCACGCGCGCGTGATGATGCACTGGACGCACGCACGCGTGATGATGCACTGGACGCACGCACGCGCGTGATGATGCACTGGACGCACGCACGCGATGATGCACTGGACGCACGCACGCGATGATGCACTGGACGCGCGCGCGCGTGATGATGCACTGGACGCACGCACGCGTGATGATGCACTGGACGCACGCACGCGCGTGATGATGCACTGGACGCACGCATGATGATGCACTGGACGCACGCGACCTGATGATGCACTGGGCGACGCCCAGCCTTTGGAACTTTGGTGTGATGCACTGACGCACGCACGCTATATGATGATGCACTGGACGCACGCGACGCACGCTGCGTGATGATGCACTGGCATTTGTAAAGATGGCAATACCGTGATGATGCACTGGACGTTTGCACGCGCACGATGATGCACTGGACGCACGCACGCACGCTGCGTGATGATGCACTGGATGCACGCACGCACGCGCGTGATGATGCACTGGACGCACGCACGCGCGTGATGATGCACTGGACGCACGCACGCGTGTGATGATGCACTGGACGCACGCACGCGCGTGATGATGCACTGGACGCATGCGCGTGATGATGCACTGACTGTTATCACTTCTACGCTTCCGTGATGATGCACTGGACGCACGCGAGTGATGATGCACTGGACGCACGCGCGTGATGATGCACTGGACGCACGCGCGTGATGATGCACTGGACGCACGCCGTTCTAGTCAGCATGTTACACGCCGCAGAATAACATATTCTTCACATCAACAACATAGGAATCACTACAAAAGTTATTGTATGACCTCTTATACACTATATTAAGCCCAGCCTTTGGAACTTTGGTGTTCCTACATATGGCTGCTATATTGTGATCACTACATCCAATGGATTTGGATACTGCTTTAAAGCACATTTCTACAGCATTTGTAAAGATGGGATCAATACCTGTTGATGATTTAATTCCTGTGCTGTTTGTAACTGCCCTGGTAGGTTGACTGATAACCTGAACCAGGATGCAGGCAATAGTTAGAGTTTAAAGCTTTTTCTTGAGTGGGCAGCTTGATGAAAGCCAGTCAACATTTAAATCACGCAGAAAATATGCCTTTGTTAATGTCACATACATTATCAATCATTTCACACATGTTATCCAGATACGGACTGTTATCACTTCTAAAGAAGCTTCCCTCCAGAATGGGCTTTATGTGAGGCCGATGAACCTGTAGCCATATTTCTTCTTTAACATGAGATCCTCTCTAAGCTTTAAAGGAATGTGGTTCTGAATATAAATGGCAACACCTCCACCTTTGGCATTTATGTATTTTTTGGAGATGTAATGCTACCACTGTATCATCAAAAGTATTGTCTACGTGTGTTTCAGAGATTGTCTGAATATGAATGTCATCTGTTAGTAGCAAATTATTGATTTCATGAACCTTGTTTCTTTAGCTACATATGTTAACGTTGGCTATTTTTAGCACTTATGGGATGCTTGATTGTTTTCATTGCTTTACTGGGAAGTATAGCAGAAGTAGACATGCTCATGTTATTTATGTTAGTGCAGAGTGAGCTGCACACAGTGGACTTCCTACTAGGACACACCGCCTCAAGGAAAATTGATCAAATTTGAAAGAAAATTGTGTTAAATAAAAAAGTATACCTGTTTCATTTAAGGACGAAAAATGGACAGCTGTGCCATATAGATTGCAAAACAGTTGGGGAGGTTTTCGAGGTACCGATTCCATGATGCACAAAACGACAATGGATTAAAAACGTAGAGTTTTTCAATATAAATTATTATACAAAATTCTTGCAACCAATATAATGTTATATATATGGGGATACAACCATCCCAGCTCTGCAGATTTTGCTGCGAAGAGAGAATCATTAGATCATTTGTTTTGGTACTGTCCATAAGTAGCTTGTTTTTGGTCGCAGGTTCAGGAATAGCTAAAGTAGCTGAGTAGCTGAGGAATTGTAACATTTACCTGGAGCTGACTTCCCCAAACTGTTGCCACAAAGTTAGAAGCACAGAAACGTCTAGAATGTCATTGTATGCTGTAGCAGTAAGATTTCCCGTCACTGGAACCAAGGGGCCTAACTCGAACTATGAAAAACAGCCCCAGACCAATATTCCTCCACCACCAAACTATACAGTTGGCATTATGCATTCGGTCAGGTAGTCTTCTCCTGGCATTCACCAAAACCATATTTTGTCATTCATGAAAACCCATTTCATGAAGCTCCCGACGAACAGTTTTTGTGCTGACGTTGCTTCCAGAGGCAGTTTGGAACTCGGTAGTTACTCTTGCGAGGACAGGGGATTTTTACTCGCTGCGCGCTTCAGCACTCGGCGGTCCTGTTCTGTGAGCTTGTGAGGCTGAGCCGTTGTTGCTCCTTGACGTTTCCACTTCACAATAACAGCACTTACAGTTGGCCGGGACAGCTCTAGCAAGGCAGGAATATGACGAACTGACTTGTTGGAAAGGTGGCGTCCTATGACGGTGCCACGTTGAAAGTCACTGAGCTCTTCAGTACGGGCCATTCTGCTGACAACATTTGAGGGCTGTCCACACAATATACAGTGCCTTGCGAAAGTATTCGGCCCCCTTGAACTTTGACCTTTTGCCACATTTCAGGGTTCAAACATAAAGATATAAAACTGTATTTATTTGTGAAGAATCAACAAGTGGGACACAATCATGAAGTGGAACGACATTTATTGGATATTTCAAACTTTTTTAACAATTCAAAAACTGAAAAATTGGGCGTGCAAAATTATTCAGCCCCTTTACTTTAGTTAATACTTTGTAGCGCCACCTTTTGCTGCAATTACAGCTGTAAATCGCTTGGGGTATGTCTCTATCAGTTTTGCACATCGAGAGACTGACATTTTTTCCCATTCCTCCTTGCAAAACAGCTCGAGCTCAGTGAAGTTGGATGGAGAGCATTTGTGAACAGCAGTTTTCAGTTCTTTCCACAGATTCTCGATTGGATTCAGGTCTGGACTTTGACTTGGCCATTCTAACGCCTGGATATGTTTATTTTTGAACCATTCCATTGTAGATTTTGCTTTATGTTTTGGATCATTGTCTTGTTGGAAGACAAATCTCAGTCCCAGTCTTAGGTCTTTTGCAGACTCCATCAGGTTTTCTTCCAGAATGGTCCTGTATTTGGCTCCATCCATCTTCCCATCAATTTTAACCATCTTCCCTGTCCCTGCTGAAGAAAAGCAGGCCCAAACCATGATGCTGCCACCACCATGTTTGACAGTGGGGATGGTGTGTTTAGGGTGATGAGCTGTGTTGCTTTTATGCCAAACATAACGTTTTACATTGTTGCCAAAAAGTTCAATTTTGGTTTAATCTGACCAGAGCACCTTCTTCCACATGTTTGGTGTGTCTCCCAGGTGGCTTGTGGCAAACTTTAAACTACACTTTTTATGGATATCTTTAAGAAATGGCTTTCTTCTTGCCACTCTTCCATAAAGGCCAGATTTGTGCAATATACGACTGATTGTTGTCCTATGGTCAGAGTCTCCCACCTCAGCTGTAGATCTCTGCAGTTCATCCAGAGTGATCATGGGCCTCTCGGCTGCATCTCTGATCAGTCTTCTCCTTGTATGAGCTGAAAGTTTAGAGGGACGGCCAGGTCTTGGTAGATTTGCAGTGGTCTGATACTCCTTCCATTTCAATATTATCGCTTGCACAGTGCTCCTTGGGATGTTTAAAGCTTGGGAAATCTTTTTGTATCCAAATCCGGCTTTAAACTTCTCCATAACAGTATCTCGGACCTGCCTGGTGTGTTCCTTGTTCTTCATGATGCTCTCTGCGCTTTTAACGGACCTCTGAGACTATCACAGTGCAGGTGCATCACAGGTGCATCAACTTCTGGAGAGAGTTTGTTGCACTGAAAGTAAAGGGGCTGAATAATTTTGCACGCCCAATTTTTCAGTTTTTGATTTGTTAAAAAAGTTTGAAATATCCAATAAATGTCATTCCACTTCATGATTGTGTCCCACTTGTTGTTGATTCTTCACAAAAAAATACAGTTTTATATCTTTATGTTTGAAGCCTGAAATGTGGCAAAAGGTCAAGGGGGCCGAATACTTTCGCAAGGCACTGTAGTTTAGATGAGTGGAGCTAAAGGGTGGAACTAAAAATAACAAGACAACTAATGTAAAAAATACTGTGTCCGTAAAATGTATATATTATTGAACCTTTTATTTAACTATGCAAGTCAGTTAAGAACAAATTCTTATTTACAATGACGGCCAAACCCAGACAATGCTGGGCCAATCGTGGACCGCCCTATGGGACTCCCAATCATGGCTGGATGTGACGCAGCCTGGATTCGAACCAGGTACTGCAGTGACGTATCGTACTGAGATGCAGTGTCTTAGACCACTGCGCCACTCGGGGTATATAGGTTCAGAACTTTTGTGAAACAGCACAGTTGAAAATATATGGCATATAGAAATCCAAACTGGACGGTCTTCAGAGATAGACGAGAGGGGTTTAGAATAGCTGAAGGACGGGACTAAAAACAAACAAAAGATAACCATTGTAAAATATACTGTGTCCGTAAAATGTATATAGTAAAGTTGAAGTCGGACGTTTACATACACCTTAGCCAAATACATTTAAACTCAGTTTTGCATACACCTTAGCCAAATATATTTAAACTCAGTTTTTCACAATTCCTGACATTTAATCGTAGTAAAAAAATCCCTGTCTTAGGACTTCCTCCCATTCCTCCTGACAGAGCTGGTGTAACTGAGTCAGGATTGTGGGCCTTCTTGCTCGCACACGCTTTTTCAGTGCTGCCCTCACATCTTCTACAGGATTAAGGTCAGGGCTTTGTGATGGCCACTCCAATACCTTGACTTTGTTGTCCTTAAGCCATTTTGCCTCAACTTGTATTGAGATGTTGCTTCAATATTTCCACATAATGTTCCTGCCTCTTTTGATTTTCCCATGATGTCAAGCAAAGAGGCACTGAGTTTGAAGGTAGGCCTTAAAATACATCCACAGGTACACCTCCAATTGACTCAAATGATGTCAATTAGCCTATCAGAAGCTTCTAAAGCCATGATGGAATTTTCTGGAATTTTCCAAGCTGTTTAAAGACACAGTGAACTTAGTGTATGTACACTTCTGACCCACTGGAATTGTGATACAGTGAATTATAAGTGAAATAATCTGTCTGTAAACAATTGTTTGTAAAAATGACTTGTGTCATGCACAAAGTAGATGTCCTAACCGACTTGCCAAAACTATAGTTATTAATAAGAAAGAAAAACGAGTTTTAATGACTACAACCTAAGTGTATGTAAACTTCCGACTTCAACTGTGTATCGTGAATATACAGCTCTGAAAAAAATGAAGATACCACTGCAAAATGATCAGTTTCTCTGGTTTTAACAATTTCTAGGTATGTGATTGGGTAAAATGAAAATGTTTGTTTTATTCTATAAACTACTGACAACATTGCTCCCAAATTCCAAATAAAATCATTGTCATTTAGAGCATTTATTTGCAGAAAATGACAACTGGTCAAAATAGCAAAAAAGATGCAGTGTTGTCAGACCTCTAATAATGCAAAGAAAATAAGTTCATATTCATTTTTAAACAACACAATACTAATGTTTTAACTTCGGAAGAGTTCAGAAATCAATATTTGGTGGAATAACCCTGATTTTCAACCACAGCTTTCATGCATCTTGGCATGCTCTCCACCAGTCTTTCACATACAGTATAGTATGTTGGGTGACTTTATGCCACTCCTGGCACAAAAATTCAAGCAGCTCAGCTTGTTTTAAGGCTTCACAATGGGGTTCAGGTCTGGAGATTGGGCTGGACATGACAGGGTCCTGATCTGGTGGTCTTCCATCCACACCTTGATTGACCTGGCTGTGTGGCATGGTGCATTGTCCTGCTGGAAAAACCAATCCTCAGAGTTGGGGAACATTGTCAGAACAGAAGGAAGCAGGTTTTCTTCCAGGTCAACCTTGTACGTGGCTTGATTCATGCGACCCTGTCATGGCCAGCCCAATCTCCAGACCTGAACCCCATTGAAAACCTCTGTGAATGTGACTAGTATAAACACTATTGTATAAACACCTATTTATTGCCTTACCTCCTTGCTTCATTTGCACACACTGTATACAGATTTTTCTATTGTGTTGTTGAATGTACGTTTGTTTATGTGTAACTCTGTGTTGTTGTTTTTGTCGCACTGCTTTGCTTTATCTTGGCCAGGTTGCAGTTTGAAATGAGAACTTGTTCTCAACTGTCTTACATAGTTAAATAAAGGTGAAATATTTCAATTGTATTTTTAAACCAGAGAAATTTATAAATTTGCAGTGGTCTCTTAACTTTTTCCAGAGCTGTATATACACTGCTCAAAAAAATAAAGGGAACACTTAAACAACACAATGTAACTCCAAGTCAATCACACTTCTGTGAAATCAAACTGTCCACTTAGGAAGCAACACTGATTGACAATACATTTCACATGCTGTTGTGCAAATAGAATAGACAACAGGTGGAAATTATAGGCAATTAGCAAGACACCCCCAATAAAGGAGTGGGTCTGCAGGTGGTGACCACAGACCACTTCTCAGTTCCTATGCTTCCTGGCTGATGTTTTGGTCACTTTCGAATGCTGGCGGTGCTTTCACTCAGGTGCTTCTACACCTGCATTGCTTGGTGCTTGGGGTTTTAGGCTGGGTTTCTGTACAGCACTTTGAGATATCAGCTGATGTACGAAGGGCTATATAAATAAATTGGATTTGATTTGATTAGTGGTAGCATGAGACAGAGTCTACAACCCACACAAGTGGCTCAGGTAGTGCAGCTCATCCAGGATGGGACATCAATGCGAGCTGTGGCAAGAAGGTTTGTTGTGTCTGTCAGCGTAGTGTCCAGAGCATGGAGGTGCTACCAGGAGACAGGCCAGTACATCAGGAGACGTGGAGGAGGCCGTAGGAGGGCAACAACCCAGCAGCAGGACCGCTACCTCCGCCTTTGTGCAAGGAGGAGCAGGAGGAGCACTGCCAGAGCCCTGCAAAATGACCTCCAGCAGGCCACAAATGTGCATGTGTCTGCTCAAACGGTCAGAAACAGACTCCATGAGGGTGGTATGAGGGCCCAACGTCCACAGGTGGGGGTTGTGCTTACAGCCCAACACCGTGCAGGATGTTTGGCATTTGCCAGAGAACACCAAGATTGGAAAATTTGCCACTGGCTCCCTGTGCTCTTCACATATGAAAGCAGGTTCACACTTAGCACATGTGACAGATGTGACAGAGTCTGGAGACGCCGTGGAGAACGTTCTGCTGCCTGCAACATCCTCCAGCATGACCGGTTTGGCGGTGGGTCAGTCATGGTGTGGGGTGGCATTTTTGGGGGGGGCCAGAGGTAGCCTGACTGCCATTAGGTACCGAGGTGAGATCCTCAGACCCCTTGTGAGACCATATGCTGGTGCGGTTGGCCCTGGGTTCCTCCTAATGCAAGACAATGCTAGACCTCATGTGGCTGGAGTGTGTCAGCAGTTCCTGCATGAGGAAGGCATTGATGCTATGGACTGGCCCGCCCGTTCCCCAGACCTGAATCCAATTGAGCACATCTGGGACATCATGTCTCACTCCATCCACCAATGCCACGTTGCACCACAGACTGTCCAGGAGTTGGCGGATGCTTTAGTCCAGGTCTGGGAGGAGATCCCTCAGGAGACCATCCTCCACCTCATTAGGAGCATGCCCAGGCATTGTAGGGAGGTCACACAGGCACGTGGAGGACACATACACTACTGAGACTCATTTTGACTTGTTTTAAGGACATTACATCAAAGTTGGATCAGCCTGTAGTGTGGTTTTCCACTTTAACTTTGAGTGTGACTCCAAATCCAGACCTCCATGGGTTGATAAATTTGATTTCCATTGATCATTTTTGTGTGATTTTGTTGTCAGCACATTCAACTATGTAAAGAAATAAGTATTTAATAAGAATATTTCTTTCATTCAGATCTAGGATGTGTTATTTTAGTGTTCCCTTTATTTTTTTGAGCAGTGTATATATATATATATATATATATATATATATATATATGTGTGTGTGGGGGAATGAAATGATGCAGACAATTACATTGATGGAGGCTACAATCAATCTGCAGTGTTTAAGCTGATCTTCCCCCTAAAATAAATAAAATAATACAATTTTAAAAACGTTTTTTAAGTGTAGTTAAAGTGTGTTGTGTTCTGAAGTCCCCTTTGTGTTTCTCAAGGTTAGACCAAGGTCAAGGGTCAGGGCACAACATATGAGGAAATGGTTGGGTTAGCAGTGTATCCTGTGTGTGATGCTTCGGAGTGTGACCCCCAAGTCCTCGGTAATGTGTAGTTCACAATCCAGCAATATCATTCCTCCTAAGTGCAACCAACACAAGATGTACAATATTGTTGTTAAGTCATTCTAGAGCCTACAGGTATATTACAGGGATGTAGACACAACTACACGCTAATTGCTCAGGTAATATGATTATACTTCTCGTCAGGATTGAGTTATTTCTAACAGACATGTTTTTCAGCTTGAAAAGAAGTTGCTTTTATCACACTAATTGACTGGGTGTGTGTCTTTGTGTGTGTGTGTGTGTCTTTGTGTGTGTGTGTCTTTGTGTGTGTGTGTCTTTGTGTGTGTGTGTGTGTGTGTGTGTGTGTGTGTGTGTGTGTGTGTGTGTGTGTGTGTGTGTGTGTGTGTGTGTGTGTGTGTGTGTGTGTGTGTGTGTGTGTGTGTGTGTGTGTGTGTGTGTGTGTGTGTTGCATATGTAAG
The DNA here is from genome assembly GCF_021184085.1 of Oncorhynchus gorbuscha. Lineage (NCBI taxonomy): Eukaryota > Metazoa > Chordata > Actinopteri > Salmoniformes > Salmonidae > Oncorhynchus > Oncorhynchus gorbuscha. The sequence continues at coordinate 56,955,166 of NC_060187.1, forward strand.
CTACACGTTGTGAGCCATCCATCACATCACCCACTCAAAATTCTGCACAGGTGTGTTCCTCACAAATAAAAACAGCTTGGATATGTGGGGCCCAACTCTGGCGTATATAAGCATTGTGAGACTCTCACCTTGACAGAATCCAACTTAGTAGCACGTAATTACCCGTTGCACTCCGCAATGACACGTCTTGTCACTTCATTCACACACAACTCAATTAAGTGACATATTATATTCGCTGCATGCTTCTTTCAGGTAAACATTTAGATGGTTCTGTACATAATTTCATTGTCAAATTAAAAGTACTGTATCGCTCTGCTGATGTTGTTCTGGGTGACTTGACAGGTTCTGGAGGAGTTTGTTTGTGTTCTAGAAAGGACAAAGAAGGCTCCCCTCGCGTTCGTAACGGATAGGCCTGAGCATGGCACTGTCAGATTCTCTAAGCTTCCGCACTTTGATGAGCAGTTGTTTTGGGATGCAAGGTGATTTGTAGATCAGTGATTCGGGTTGCAGGTCATTGCTCAGACCAATCCTATCGGTGTGGAGAATTATTTTAATGGACAATTCAATTCTTTATAGAACCATTGAAATGTTTACGCAAAAGAAGCATGTAGCCAAACATCATTTATAAGTTAATTGAATGTATTATTTAACCAGGCCCTAGCTCATCTCCTTGGTGTGGTCTCTATAGTGGCCTGAGAGCGGAGGACCAGGGTTATTTTTCGGTCTGATGCAGGCATTGCTATGTCCTGGAGTCAGAGCCCCCCACATGTACGGTGTACATTTTAGGATGCAGGACTAAAATGTACGTAAGCTTTTAGCCTCACCCCTTCTTGAGTCAATTGTCGGCCCTGAGGGTGTCCTAAAATGTACACCGTACACCTGACCCCCAGCGCTGCCGACCACATAAGGCTAAGGTCACTGGATGTTTTTCCACTAGGATCTCTCCTGGGCCCACACACTGATGAGAATCACACACACTGATGCCTGAGGCCTCAGCTGCCAGCTACGCCCGGCTGAGGCAAGACCTTCTCTCTGTCTCTGAGGGTTGAAGCAATGGTTTATACATGTTGCCATCATCCACCGTTGGGAGTAGAAAGACTGTGTCAATACTTATTTGATATTCCCGTATGTTAGCGGAGCAAGGTCAGTTCCAGTACGATCCAGATTGTGACATCACCTGAAATGCATTTGGGTCCTTCCATCAGTTTCCAGTGTGTGGAGGCTTCTGCATAAGGCTCCTGTTGTATTGCTCCGGTGTAACATGTTAGTATTCAGCGACAGATTTGAGTCATGCTCCATTTTCTCTTCCTTCTATTTTTTAAGTGTTCCTTTTACATTTGACATACCTTTTTTGTTGTTGTTGAATTTGACCCCCTTTTCGTGGTATCCAATTGTTTTGGTAGCTACTATCTTGTCTCATCGCTACAACTCCCGTACGGGCTCGGGAGAGACGAAGGTCGAAAGCCACGCGTCCTCCCGAAACACAACCCAACCAAGCCGCACTGCTTCTTAATTAACACAGCGCGCATTCCAACCCGGAAGCCAGCCGCACCAATGTACATTTGACATATCTTCACATTTTTTTAAACACATGGCCTTCATGTCAATCATACTTCCGTTATCAAGGCCTCTGCGAAGGGCGAGGTGACACTGCCATCGTTGAAAGTGTATTCACCGAACATCATTTGGTGAAGGTTGAACAGATTGTGTTTCTAGGCTGATATTTACCAATGGACTGATGCAACACCACAGGGGGGGGGATTCTCTTCAGAAATGTGGAGTCAAAGGAGAGCATTGTGATGAAGCTGAAGAACTTGACAGAATCCTAAAGGGTGTGAATACAATGCTAGGCACATAGGCCTGGAAAACAGCAGCTGTACTTGTGGGGTCTGGCCCTAACTTGAAGGGTAGGAGTGGGCCGTGGTGCTTAGGTGGCGGGTTCGCGTTGGGGTATAGAAGGTGGGGTGTGTTTGTGTGTAGGGGGGTTGTAACGAGATGCAAAAATTGATTACAGGGCAGAGCCGTGGCCTTGGGGAGCGAGGCGGAGCGGCGAGCGGAGGACTGGCTTAACTCTGAGTGATGTCAATGGCGTTTAAGATGCAGAGGACCGGCCTCTCTCTTCCTCGCTCTCCCCCTTTCCCGTAGCTGTCAGCGAGCAGGGAGACTCTGGCAGACTGTTGTGTTTGTCTTGGACGTCGACCCACTGCACTTGACACTGAACAGAGCCGTGGAACGCTGCGGCCCGCAGAACACCGGGCAAATGCAACAACTGGGAGCCCAAAGCCTGCTGGGTAAAGATCTAACATTAGTCCTAAATGGCACCCTATTCCCTTTATAGTGCACTACTTTGTGCCATGGGCCCTGGTCAAAAGTATAAAGGGAATAAGGTGCCATTTGCGACGTACACTTAGAGAGACAAGGGGTGGTGATCCATCGCTCATATCCTAGTAAGGAAACACTTTCCCTTTAAGAAATTGAATAAATATTAATGACAGTAAGAGTGGTTGCTATCGTAGGATTTGTTTTTCATCAGTCCAATAAGTATCAACAAAAGGCTGAAATCACATGACGTGCCTAATCTGGCCTGACACACACACCAACAGGCCTCTGTGGGGGGAGAGGGGACATGTGAGGGGACTGACTTGGGACGTAGAGGGGTGGTGGATGGGCAGTTCAGGATCCATGGGGGTAATCAGAATGGCATGACAAGGCGCCTCTCTTACAACCATGTCATCTAAAAATTAATGGCACCATTAGCATAGCACATACTACAATTATGACTCCTAAGAGATAATTCATAATTTAGAGAGTTTGCAACAAAGCTGACAAAGATTATTCGTGTTTGCCTATCATTTTATTATATGTATTGTGCATATTACATTCAAACACACACACACATTTTTCTCCACATTGTATATACACACACACTGAGATACACACGCACGCACGCACACACACACACACGCAGAGACGGGGGCTAATTACTGTAGCTCATGCGTAACTGATACCATCTCTTCTTTTCCTCCCCATGCATGACTAATGGTTTTGACAGTAAATGAAGAGTGCCTGGAGGGGGGCATTTTCCATGTGACACATTTAAAAACGCCAACAAACATGTGACACAGGCGTGTGCATCCACTCTCACGAGTGTTGTCAGCCAGTTTGGTTCTGAAACTGTTTAGAGAGTGTGTAGCCACTTAGCAGTGAGAGTGGTGGGGATCTTTAGGTTATTAGATGTGTGAGCTCCAGTGGTCTCCCTGTCTCTCTGAGTGTCTCTGCCCTGAATCAGGGGGAAGGATCTCTTGAGGGCCCCCTCTCTAATCTGACATCCATTCAACTCTCTCTCACCTGCAGCTGTGAGCACGACAGCCAAGGGCCCCTCGCAATCTGTCCCTCTTTCTCCTCTTTTCTCTGCCTACCTTTTCATCTCACTCTCGCCATCTCTCCCATCCATCTATCTCTCCCTCTCTTCCCATCCATCTATCTATCCCTCTCTCCCATCCATCTCTCTCTCTCTATCTCTCCCATCCATCTATCTATCCCTCTCTCCACACAGGTGTCTGGCTCTAGCCTTTCTCTGAAGCACCCGCCCGACCTAACCCCCCCCCCCCCACACTCACAATTAAAAGCTTTAAATTTGACTCCTTTTGAAAAACACAAGAGACTTCTCTCCATCGTCAGGAAATGTCCTTTCATCACTACACTCCTTTTCTTTTCTCCCTCTCTTCTCTTTTTTAAATGTCTTTTTCTTTTCACCCCACGTTCCCTCCCTTCTCCTATACCTATCTATAGTCCGGCAGATGCTGTCCCATTTGTACTCTCCCCCGTGACATTCCTACGGGGGGATTGCTTAAGGATTCAGGAGCCACAACGCTCATGGATCACACTGACACTTGGTCAGCATCAGCAGATTATGAACTATGGGCGCCCGACACACCGCCATTGTTCCTCCATCTAAATATGAACAATAAAGGCCCATCCAATGCCGACGCTGACAGCTTATTCGCTCTTATCACTCCTGTGGAGCCGCCCGGCATGATCTGTGCGCCCCCACCTCACCCAACCCCCCTCAGCTGAGCATCAGGGCAGGGCTGGAGGGGAGAGGAAGGGGGAGAGGGAGATGGGGGGTCGAGGCAGGTTGGCGGAGCTCCCTCCTTCCCTGAGCCTATACTTGCTTGGTATCTCTGCGCCTCGTCTCTGTCACCGACTCTTCGTCACCGCTCGCCCTTCCTGCCTGTAATGAGACCAGCTGATTCCCACATGGCAGTGCACCTTTTTGACTACAGAGCAGAGTTTTATGAGGATGAAGATGAGTACGAAGGAGGGGCAAGAACAGGAGAACGAGGGAAGGAGGGAAGGAGGAGGGGAGAGCAGTGGTGAATATCGAGAGCGTCTCAGTGCAGCTGAAATTAACTGGGCCCCAGGGAGAGCTGGATCAGAGCTGAGGTCCCCTGAGAAGACTTACCACAGGGGCCCCCCACGCTTGTTACAGCAAGGCAGGGGCCACCAGGGGCCACTAAGGGAAAATCTGAGCTCAATTCACTGTGCCGTTTAAAGAGATACCTCCTGGGGATGAAACGTCTGCAATTATTTAAGTCTTACACAAAACTTCAACCTTGTCCAGAGCCAATGGATTTATAACCCGTTCAGATATGTTTAAGATAAAAATAAAAATAAATTATAATTACATAATTCCTTTTTTAATTACATTTATATTTTAAAGGCCAAACCAACAAGCAACACATCTTTGGGAATGAGGGAATTAAGTGTGTATTATGAGTCTTTGAATGACACGATTCTCCACCAATGGGTGGTGTTTATCAGCTTAGGCACAGGTCTGGTTTAAAGACACAGTAAGACCCAGTCAGTCATATCACATCTAATCCAATATCAACAAACTAAAGGACTACCCTCTAAATGAGCTCACTCAGGGAGATGCCGGGACTGGGAGATTTTGAAAATATGTATTTTTAGTTGAAAATAAGTTTAAAAGACATTGTAAATACGTCTTTCAACTAATTTTGCTCACTGGGTGGAACTGGGTGCCTTGCGTGCCTCCGCCTCATGTTCTCTCCCTACCCCCCATCTCATGGCCCACATAAGGAGGGGAGAGCAGAAGACGTGAGAGGGACCGATTGGGAGGGAAATGTAGTAGGGTTTGAAGAGTCCCAGTTCACTCATGGAAGAGAAGCATCTATTCTATTGTACTGGAAACATTTAGAAAGAAGAGCAAGAGACATTTTAAAAACTAGACATATACAGTTGTGTCCAAAAGTTTTGAGAATGACACAAATATACATTTTCACAAAGTCTGCTGCCTCAGTTTGTATGATGGCAATTTGCATATACACCTGAATGTTATGAAGAGTAATTGGATGAATTGCAATTCATTGCAAAGTCCCTCTTTACCATGCAAATGAACTGAATCCCCAAACAACATTTCCATTGCATTTCAGCCCTGCCACAAAAGGACCAGCTGACATCATGTCAGTGATGCTCTCGTTAACACAGGTGTGAGTGTTGACGAGGACAAGGCTGGAGATCACTCTGTCATGCTGATTGAGTTCGAATAACAGACTGGAAGCTTCAAAAGGAGGGTGGTGTTTGGAATCAGCGTTCTTCCTCTGTCAACCATGGTTACCTGCAAGGAAACACGTGCCATCAGAAAGAAAGATTGCACCTAAATCAACCATTTGTCGGATCATCAAGAACTTCAAAGAGAGTAGTTCAATTGTTGTGAAGACAGCTTCAGGGCGCCCAAGAAAGTCCAGCAAACGCCAGGACCATCTCCTAAAGTTGATTCAGCTGCGGGATCGGGGCACCACCAGTACAGAGCTTGCTCAGGAATGGCAGCAGGCAGATGTGAGTGCATCTGCACGCACAGTGAGGTGAAGACTTTTGGAGGATGGCCTGGTGTCAAGAAGGGCAGCAAAGAACTCACTTCTCTCCAGGAAAAACATCAGGGACATACTGATATTCTGTACAGGGATTGGACTGCTGAGGACTGGGGTAAAGTCATTTTCTCTGATGAATTCCCTTTCCGATTGTTTGGGGCATCCGGAAAAAAAGCTTGTCCGGAGAAGACATGGTGAGCGCTACCATCAGTCCGGTCTGCCAACAATAAAGCATCCTGAGACCATTCATGTGTGGGGTTGCTTCTCAGCCAAGGAGTGGGCAACTTCTCCCATCCAGGAACAGTTTGGTGACGAACAATGCCTTTTCCAGCATGATGGAGCACCTTGCCATAAGGCAAAAGTGATAACTCAGTGGCTCGGGGAACAAAACATCGATATTTTGGTCCAAGGCCAGGAAACTCCCCAGACCTTAATCCCATTGATAAATTGTCGTCAATCCTCAAGAGGCGGGTGGACAAACAAAAACCCACAAATTCTAAAAAAAACTCCAAAAGTTTATTATGCAAGAATGGGCTGCCATCAGTCAGGATGTGGCACAGAAGTTAATTGACAGCATGCCAGATTGCAGAGGTATTGATAAAGAAGGGTCAACAATGCAAATATTGACTCTTTGCATCAACTTCATGTAATTGTCAATAAAAGCCTTTGACACTTATTAAATGCTTGTAATTATACTTCAGTATTCCATAGTAACATCTGACAAAAATATCTAAAGACACTGAGGCAGCAAACTTTGTGGAAATTAATATTTGTGTCATTCTCAAAACTTTTGGCCACGACTGTAGAATATCGTAAAATAAATCAATAATTGTGGATTTGCGAGAAAGCCTATTTCAATTGAAAAACAGCTGACAATATTTTTGTTTTATATACCTAACATTGTACTGTTGTATTCATGAATCTACGCATTTATTTTTGCAGCACGAGGGACGTTTTTGAGTGACCCCTCTGAACATATATTATATACCATTAAGGAGATGCTTTCATCCAAAGCAATTTATAGTCATATGTGTACATATTTTACATATTGGAAATTGAATGCATAATCTCAGTGCTGCAAGCGCCACGCTCTACCAACTGAGCCACACAGGACCACATACTGTACCATACTCAATTAGCCTCCATATGGTGAAACAATATCCCAATAGCTTTGGAAAGAGTATACAGTGTTGGCTCTCTCTGTCAGTGAAAATATGGCAAACTTATTCTGTTTCAGGGTTAGCATGATCTCTTTAAGTGTGTATCCATGTGTATCTTTCTCTCTAAATGGTAGCAAATGAAAACTGAGAATGCTAAATTAAATAATTTAAGCATAATCAAATCCAAAATGGTGTGGCAGTGCAGACATGGTTTGTCAACCTCTCGTTTACTGTATTTTACGTCTTTTTTTGTATATTTCTATTTATTTTCAATCTCTTTTCCATTTTAAAAATGAAATAAACCTTCCGGTAACCCGCCTCACTCAATGTGACATGGCTCTGCTATTTTTTTGACCTTATAGCCAGTACTTCCATCAGAAGCTAACCAGCTGATTAGCTAATAGCTTTTTAGTCATTGTTAGCCACTACTAGTGTCCTTTACCTTCTGCACAGGCACCAACCATATTTTTTTTAGCCTGGATAATACCTACCAGCCTCGGACTGTTTTTCTCCACTACAACGCAGTATTCCTGCTGTAAACTCTGGACCATTACTCCTGATCATCACAGCTCGCTAGCTGCCACCAAGTGACCTAGCCCCGAGCTAGGCCCACCTCCCGACCCACTCTGTGATCACCAGGCTACCCAGCCGATGTGTCCCGGACACGGCTAGAATCCACTACTCCTACCGGATACTTGCCTTAAGCTCTGGACCTTTGCAGCGGATCATCGCTGCTACCGAGTGGCTATAGTGGCTAACACCCCTGCCCTGAAGCTAGCACCAGTTAGCCACGAGCCAGGCGCATCTCCCGGCTAGCAAACGAAATTACTACAGCTACAATACCTCTTTAGCCATCTGGCTTGGACCTTTTGTCGACATGACTTCCTGCCGTACCACCACGACTGGTCCGCAGACATAATTTCATCCGCTGTGCCCTCAACCGGCCATCGGAGCAGACGCTTCTATTTACCCTGGCCTGCTAACTTTAAACGCTGTGTCTCCCATGTGCTAGCGTAGTAATGACTACGCACCGGCTTCCCTGTTCCATCTATTGCTGTTCACTGGACCATATGATCACTTGGCTACATAGCTGATGCCTGCTGGACTGTTAATTTATTACGGTACTCCATTTTGTTAATTTTATTTATTTATCTGTTGGCTCTAGCCCCGAACTCAGGCCCTGTGTGTAGTTAACCCGACCCTCTCTGCCCTTTCATCGCCATTTTACCTGCTGTTATTGTCTTAGTTGATTAGCTGTTGTTTTACCCGTTGTTGTCTTAGCTAGCTCTCCCAATCAACACCTGTGATTGCTTTATGCCTCGCTTTATGTCTCTCTAATGTCAATATGCCTTGTATACTGTTGTTTAGGATAATTATCATTGTTTTAGTTTACAGTGGAGCCCCTAGTCCCACTCAACATGCCTCAGATTCCTCCTTTGTCCCACCCCCCACACATTCGGTGACCTCACCCAGTATAACCAGCACATCCAGAGATGCAACCTCTCTTATTATCACTCAGTGCCTGGGCTTACCTCCGCACCCCACCATACCCGTCTGCACATTATGGCCTGAATCTATTCTACCACACCCAGAAATCTGCTCCTTTCATTCTCTGTCCCCAACGCACTAGATGACCAGTTTTGATAGCCTTTAGCCGTACCCTCATCCTACTCCTCCCCAGTTGCTCGGGTGATGTGGAGGTTAACCCAGGCCCTGCGTGTCCCAAGGCACTCTCATTTGTTGACTTCTGTAATCGAAAAAGCCTTAGTTTCACACATGTTAACATCAGAAGCCTCCTCCCTAAGTTTGTTTTGCTCACTGCTTTAGCACACTCCGCCAACCCTGATGTCCTTGCCGTGTCTGAATCCTTGCTTAAGAAGGCCACCAAAAATTCTGAGATTTCCATACCCAACTAAAACATATTCCGTCAAGATAGAACTGCCAAAGGGGGAGGAGTTAGCTTGCAAAGTTCTGTCATACTTTCCAGGTCTATGCCCAAACAGTTCGGGCTTCTAATTATAAAAATGAATCTCTCCAGAAATAAGTCTCTCACAGTTGCCGCCTGTTATAGACCACCCTCAGCTCCCAGCTGTGCCCTGGACACCATATGTGAATTGATTGCCCCTCATCTATCTTCAGAGTTCATTCTGTTAGGTGACCTAAACTGGGATATGTTTAACACCCTGGTAGTCCTACAAGCTAAGCTAGATGCCCTCAATCTCACACAAATCATCAAGGAACCCACCCGCCTCTTCAAAGGGGGTGACACTCTAGACCCGAACTGTTATAGACATATCCATCCTGCCCTGCCTCTCTAAAGTCTTCGAAAGCCAAGTTAATAAACAGATCACTGACTATTTTGAATCCCACCGTACCTCCTCCGCTGTGCAATCCGGTCTTCGAGCTCGCCACGAGTGCACCTCAGCCATGCTCAAGGTACTAAACGGTATTATAACCGCCATCGATAAAAGGCCGTACTGTGCAGCCGTCTTCATCGACCTGGCCAAGGCTTTCGACTCTGTCAATCACTGTATTCTTATTGGCAGACTCAATAGCCTTGGTTTCTGAAATGACTGCCTTGCCTGGTTCACCAACTACTTCGCAGACAGAGTTCAGTGTGTCAAATCGGAGGGCATGTTGTCCGGACCTCTGGCAGTCTCTATGGGGGTGCCACAGGGCTAAATTCTCGGGCCAACTCTTTTCTCTGTATATATCAATGATGTCGCTCTTGCAGCGGGTGATTCCCTGATCCACGTCTATGCAGACGACACCATTCTGTATACATCTGGCCCTTCTTTGGACACTGTGTTAACTAACCTCCAAACGATCTTCAATGCCATACAACACTGCTTCCGTGTCCTCCAACTGCTCTTAACTTCTTCGAGATAGGCGGTGCTCTTTTAATTTTTGGATAAAAAACATTCCCGTTTTAAACAAGATATTTTGTCATGAGAAGATGCACGACTATGCATGTAATTGACAGCCTTGGAAAGACAAAACTCTGGCGTTTCCAAAACTGCAAAGATATTATCTGTGAGTGCCCCAGAACTAATGCTACAGGCAAAACCAAGATGAAATTTCATACAGGAAATGGTCCAGATTTTGAATGCCCTGTGCCAGGAATGAGCCTGCACTTTCTGTCGTTTCCCCAAGGTGTCTGCAGCATTGTGACGTATTTGTAGGCATATCATTGGAAGATTGACCATAAGAGACTACATTTACCAGGTGTCCGCCCGGTGTCCTCCGTCGAAATTATTGCGTAATCTCCAGGTCCATGCGCGTTCCATTTTCTTCAGAGGAGAAAGTCAACTGGCACGAATGATTTATCATCGATAGATATGTGAAAAACACCTTGAGGATTGATTCTAAACAACGTTTGCCATGTTTCTGTCGATATTATGGAGTTAATTTGGAAAAAGGTTGCGTTGTAATGACTTAATTTTCGGGGTTTTTCTTACCCAAACGTGATGAACAAAACGGAGGGATTTGTCCTACACAAATAATATTTTTGGAAAAGCTGAATATTTGCTATCTAACTGAGAGTCTCCACATTGAAAACATCTGAAGTTCTTCAAACGTAAATTATTTTATTTGAATGCTTTTCTTGTTTTTGTGAAAATGTTGCATGCTGAATGCTAGGCTTAATGCTATGCTATCTATCAATACTCTTACACAAATGCTTGTTTAGCTATGGTTCAAAAGCATATTTTGAAAATCTGAGATGACAGTGTTGTTAACAAAAGGCTAAGCTTGAGAGCTAATATATTTATTTCATTTCATTTGCGATTTTCATGAATAGTTAACATTGCGTTATGCTAATGAGCTTGAGGCTATAAATAGGATCCCGGATACGGGATTGCTCGTCGCAACAGGTTAAACGCTAGTAAAACCAAATGCATGCTTTTCAAACGGTCGGTGCCCGCATCCGCCCGCCCGACTAGCATCACTATCCAGGATGGTTCTGACCTAGAATATGCGGACAACTACAAATACCTAGGTGTCTGGCTAGACTGTAAACTCTCCTTCCAGTCTCATATTAAACATATCCAATCCAAAATCAAATCTAGAATCAGCTTTCTATTTCGCAACAAAGCCTCCTTCACTCACGCCGCCAAACTTACCCTAGTAAAACTGAAACTAAAACTATTGTGTTATTGACTGTACGCTTGTTTATTCCATGTGGAACTCTGTGTTATTGTTTGTGTCGCACTGCTTTGCTTTATCTTGGCCAGGTCGCAGTTGCAAATGAGAACTTGTTCTCAACTATCTTACCTGGTTAAATAAAGGTAAAAAAAAATACATGTAGTATTTACAATCTAAATGGAACAACATTTAAGGATGTTTTGCCACTCTTTTACTTCAACAAAGTTTCCATAAAGTTTTTTTTTAAATACAAAAATGTAACATTGCATGCTGGGGAAGGAGGGGAATCTCTCTCCCTCTTGTGTCCAATTAAAAGCACTTACAGTTGTTTCTCATTCAAGGTTGAAACGACAGTTATTTCGGTCACACCGCTCTTCATAGTGAGCTAATCGGATCGTTTTTCAATCACTGCTTCCCTTAATGAATGAAGTGTTGAGAGCGCCGCATGTCTGTGGGCCTGATTGTGTTTTCAGGGGTGCTTGTGTGTGTTTGTGGACATGCTTGAGCGCATGTGTGTGTGGGGGTTCTGTGGGGCAACGCCTGCTATGAGTGGCTCAGGAATGGAGTGGGGCTGTCAATGTATGTCACATGCTGAGGTCGGTGTATCAGTGGGTCTATGGCAGGAGGGTTGTGTTGGGGGGTGCTCGCGCTGGATCAGTGTGATCAAAGACAGGGATACAGGGGGAGGGAGACGGAAGGCCCCATCATTCCTTAAAGAGATGAACCACTCCAATCTGTTGCTGCCGCATTATATCAGCTTTCACAGACTCCAGAAATTACAGTTCAGTTAAGAGTACTGGTACAATGATTGACTAGAAAACATAGAATTTACTGTACATCTCTTCATCTGCCTTCACGTTCCAGGTACATGACCACATAACATAGAAGGTAGACCACAAAACAAACAGGTCCCTTTAATAGAATTGTTCCTGCATCCCCAGGACACAACACACAACCAGAGTGTATCAGTATCGGTGAGAATGCTAATACTGCCAAAGGGGCCGCAAAACTAATAGCAGAGACATTAAGAAAATGATCCACGGGCTGATATGTTTTCTATAGACGGTGAACTCAACAGAATTGCCATATTTATCATACTCAGAGAGATCCCAACCCCCTGTCCCTCTCCTCTCGCTCTCCCTTCTGCCCCCACAGAGTGATGGAAAGAGCGGGAGGATAGCCCCCCCCCAGGCCCTCTGCCCTTTCCCGGCTCGCCAATTAAGCTGCAGCGGCAGGTTTCCATCAACCGTCTGCCCGTCTTCTCTAACGGACTCAGGCGAACCGGGCCTGTCAGGAAATGAACTCATCACTCGGTGACAGCTGCTAATTTCTCCCTCTTCCATGTCACACGCACGGCCAGCTGTAGCTAATAATGAACCACCCATCTCTGATTAGGAAGCCGCACAGGGTGGAGAGAGTGAGACACGCCGCGCGCATCCACATACACAAGCATATTACACGTACACACACGCGCACAGCAATACACACATAGAAACCCACACACCGTGGTGATTCACGTGATCTAATTGTGTTAACTGGGAGGAGAAAGTGTGAAAGGAGACAGCTAGGATTGCAGGTTTTAGCTGAGGCAGGTTCCTGTGCTTATAGTCCTGTGTAGCAGAGAGACATACAGTATGCCATGTGAAATTACAGGCTCACCTTCCAACGGTGGTTATGAGGGGGATTTCTCTGTTGCTGTTCATCTCTCACCTCACTCACTCAAACCAGCTGTAATCCACTCCTCTCAGCCAGCCCACATCTCTCTCTCTCTCTCTCTCTCTCTCTCTCTCTCTCTCTCTCTCTCTCTCTCTCTCTCTCTCTCTCCACACACACACCTGGCTGTGTGTTACATTAAAGGGATGATCTCCTGATGGCCCCTGTGTGAAAGCCAGTCTTCGGCATTGTGTTCATAGCCGTCATACTGGGCTCCCACTCACTCAATCAGAGCCGAGGCTGTACTACGGCCCTAAGTGAATATTGATTCCCTCTTCCAGCTCTTGAATACTGTAAGGAGAAAGAATGTGAGTGTTCTGTTCAACACAATGGAGGGAGAGAATAGGGGGCTGACCGGGGGAGAGGCGGATTATGATTAGTATGATGGTGGTCATGATGATGGTGATAATGACAATGGTGATGATCATGATGATGGTGATTGGAAACACACTTGGTCGAAGCTCCTATGCCAGTTGATGCATGTAAGTTCATGTGGTTTATGTGAATAGGAGATTGTATCACTGTCAAAGAAAAGTTGAGGTGAACTAACACCCCTCCAGATGAAGATTGGGCTTTATTGTCATTACTCAAATACCAGTATCATTACAATTTCATTTACAGAAACATATATTTACATTGACTGAGAGCAGTAAAGCCAATGGGGAAAAAAATACTTGTCAACTTGAATGGAATTATGATTATCAGAAACTCAGCACCGTGCCATTTTGAGAACATCCTGAAAAACAGATGGACTGCCCTTGGATTCAGACCAATCAGCATCCTGACCATATTGAGCAATTGCTGAAAGAAAAGCCAATCATTGGACTGCCCCTGGATTTAGACCAATCAGCCTCATGGATATTTTCGATGTCCAAAATACTATTGGTCCTAGATTCAGCAAGGTAAAGTTGTAATAGCTGGTCTTATCAAAACATGACCTATTAATGTACCTTTTTAAATGAGCAAACAATTATTTTTTAAACTTTTTTAATTGCAAATTAATTCACTACTTAAAGGAAAACCCCAAAAACGATATTTTGGTATTTGTTTTATTAGTCCATTGTTGATATAGTACAGAAATGTTTTGCATGTCAGCAATCAAGTTTTCAAGAGATGTAACTTTCAAAATACAGAAGTACAGCAGGTATGATGCATTTTACACCACATGATGCTGCATTTTACACCACATGATGATGCATTTTACACCACATGATGCTGCATTTTACACCACATGATGCTGCATTTTACACCACATGATGCTGCATTTTACACCACATGATGCTGCATTTTACACCACATGATGCTGCATTTTACACCACATGATGATGCATTTTACACCACATGATGCTGCATTTTACACCACATGATGCTGCATTTTACACCACATGATGATGCATTTTACACCACATGATGATGCATTTTACACCACATGATGCTGCATTTTACACCACATGATGATGCATTTTACACCACATGATGCTGCATTTTACACCACATGATGCTGCATTTTACACCACATGATGATGCATTTTACACCACATGATGATGCATTTTACACCACATGACGCAAAATGCATCACACCGGCTGTATTTCTGTATTTCAAAAGTGATATATCTTCAAAAAGTGATTGATGACATGCAAAACCTTGTGGGACTGTATCAATAATGGACTAATTAAACAAATACCAAAATATCATTTTTTGGGGTGAAAATGTCCTTGAAAATAAAGCTGTTATTATTCTCTAACTTTCAATAAAACCAAACCATGCAACTTAAAGTCTTTCTAGGTAATGGGAAAATATCCTGCTGGAAATGTAATCTTAAAATTATTATTTTTGTAATTGAACACATTTCAAAAAATAGAACCGTGTGAAAATAGGCAATGTATTTCCAGCCATGACTCCAAAAACAAGTGGTAATTCTGGCATTGGCTGTAAAATGATGCAAATGTTAAATAATGTTAGCAAATAAACTTCGCCCCTCACTATAACTCCATAGATGTCAAGGTTATCCTGAGTAAATCGTTACAAAATGGAGATAAAGCTATGTAAAAAAGATAATTACATTTTCCATGAAAGAGACAAAGAGAAAGACTCTTAAGGGCTTTAAGCTGGACATTTGTTCATCATACAGGAAGAGTCTCAATTGCATTTCCTTGATTTCTTGCATCCTCTCTCCTCCTTCTCAAAACCCAATGGATGAAAAGGACAGAGGTCACTCCCCTATAACTTCTTATCCAACTGCTTTTGAGAAGGAGGTGAGGAGAGAGGACTCGAGGAATCAAGGAAACTTGCCAGTCACTGACTAGTCCACCTCCACCTTCTCCAGAACCACATTGTGTGGAGCTCCATCCAGGTAGTAGACCATCCTCTCCCCAGCCTGGCCCTCTGAAACGCCCTCACTCTGCTGGTCGTCCTCCCCTCCCTGATGCTGGGTGTACATGGTCCCCTCCACCTGGAGGGTGTTGTCATCCAGCTCCGTCACGATGTAGTGGGTCCCCTCATCGTTGACGATCACCTGGGTCAGCCCCTCCTTCATCATCAGCTGGCTGGCTGCAAACTGCAGCACCTCCTGGACCACCTGCTCCTCCTGCACCTGCTGCTCCTCGCACACCTCCTCCTCTGTCTTCACCTCCACCTCCATCTCCTCCTCCTCCACTCGCTCCATGACCTCTGACACAACTTCCTGGGTCATGACCTCTTGGCTGTCTTCTTCCTGCTGGCCCATCTCGCTGACGGCACTGAGGAGGGCATCCAGAGCCGTGGATGACTCCGACACCATGTGGTGGTGCATCGCCCTTCCCCCGTGACCTCCACCTCCAGCTGCAGACCCGCCAGACTCCAGCAGGACGTACTGGGTGGTGCCTCCGGCCAGGTGATGTGCCCCGCCTGCAGACACCTCCCTCCCTGAGGAGATGACCTGGCCGTCCTCGGTGATGTGGAGCACCTCGGCCACCTGGCCCGCCATGGCCAGGTCCCGCAGGGTGGCAGCGGCTGACTCTTCCAGGGCCTGGTCGAAGGCCATCTCCCCATCGCCATAACCCTGGATGATAATCACCTGCTGGACACTCTCCTGGCCCTCCAGCCCCTCCATGGAGCCCACCCTCCGCACCGGGAAGGCCCCGTCAAACGCTGTGTCAACCTCCACGAATGTGGCTCCCTGGCCCTTTAGACGACACTCGAACGACTTGGACACGATACCTGGGAAAACACAGAGATATGGAGCAGCGTTAATGACGAAGCAGTATGACGTGCATTGGGTTTTGATAACATTCTGTCAATGGACATTTGAGTAATTAGGACTATACTTATAGCACCAGTTACCATTTATTCTTGTAGAATAATGACTATTAACTATCAATCAGGGTTGATGGGGAAATGCTTTGTGCAAAAGACACCAAAACACGTCAGATTTAGACATTTTTGTTTCCAAATAAAGGCATTTCTATAAATTTTATAAAGAGTGCATTGGTCCTCCTTTCTTTTTAATGTCCATTTATTCTATTGGCCAGGGACATGTTGTCTCTCTATTGTTTCTTTATTCCTTTTTAAATCGAGTTCTGCAGGCCACTGGCAAAGTTTATGTAATAGCAGAGCATAACATAAAAAATATATATCGAAATACTCCATTAACTTCATATGAAAAATAATCTAGCGCGCAATATTTGTTTTAAAAAAAAAGTAAATACACAAATAAGAGAATATCAAGATATTACAACGGGCGACAAGAAGTGGTGAGACATCAGATGGTGCTAATTGATCCACACCATGCCCTGGCAGACCACAGGTTGCTATGGAGTTGCCAAGGCGATGGGAACGGTGTTAGAAATGGCATTGTTTAAGGCTGAGAGCAGCTCAGAGGATTCAGACGTGCACAATCTATCCAGAGAAAAAGGATTTGGAGAGGAACAGGAACAGGAGACACTCACTCGTGTGTGTGTGGGGGGGGGGTGATACTTTGTGCGTTCCCCAAGAATGGCACGTAACATCAGAGTGAAATATAAGTGTAGATGACTGTGGCCGAGCGATGCCGGTTTCATTCCGGACAGAGGAGAAGGGGGAGCTGTATCAGTTGCCCACTCCTTGAGAAGGCCTCTTCGTTTATCAGAGTCGACCCTACATACTACCACTCTTTTCCCTTTTCCATGTCTTTCTCTGTCCCGTTCTGTCTGTGTCTCTCATCTCTCTTCCCCTCTCTCTCCTGTCCTTCTATTCCCCTCTCTCTCCTGTCCTTCTATTTCACTCTCTCCTGTCCTTCTATTTCCCTCTCTCTCCTGGGTTTCTATTCCCCTCTCTCTCCTGTCCTTCTATTTCCCTCTCTCTCCTGTCCTTCTATTTCCCTCTCTCTCCTGTCCTTCTATTTCCCTCTCTCTCCTGTCCTTCTATTTCCCTCTCTCTCCTGTCCTTCTATTTCCCTCTCTCTCCTGTCCTTCTATTCCCCTCTCTCTCCTGTCCTTCTATTTCCCTCTCTCCCCTGTCCTTCTATTTCCCTCTCTCTCCTGTCCTTCTATTCCCCTCTCTCTCCTGTCCTTCTATTTCCCTCTCTCTCCTGTCCTTCTATTCCCCTCTCTCTCCTGTCCTTCTATTTCCCTCGCTCTCCTGTCCTTCTATTTCCCTCTCTCTCCTGTCCTTCTATTTCCCCTATCTCTCCTGTCCTTCTATTCCCCTCTCTCTCCTGTCCTTCTATTTCCCTCTCTCTCCTGTCCTTCTATTTCCCTCTCTCTCCTGTCCTTCTATTCCCATCTCTCTCCTGTCCTTCTATTTCCCTCTCTCTCCTGTTCTTCTATTTCCCTCTCTCTCCTGTCCTTCTATTTCCCTCTCTCTCCTGTCCTTCTATTTCCCTCTCTCTCCTGTCCTATTTCCCTCTCTCTCCTGTCCTTCTATTTCCCTCTCTCTCCTGTCCTTCTATTTCTCTCTCTCTCCTGTCCTTCTATTTCCCTCTCTCTCCTGTCCTTCTATTCCCCTCTCTCTCCTGTCCTTCTATTCCCCTCTCCTGTCCTTCTATTTCCCTCTACTGTCCTTCTATTTCCCTCTCTCTCCTGTCCTTCTATTCCCCTCTCTCCTGTCCTTCTATTTCCCTCTCTCTCCTGTCCTTCTATTTCCCTCTCTCTCCTGTCCTTCTATTTCCCTCTCTCTCCTGTCCTTCTATTTCCCTCTCTCTTGTCCTTCTATTTCCCTCTCTCTCCTGTCCTTCTATTTCCCTCTCTCTCCTGTCCTTCTATTTCCCTCTCTCTCCTGCCCTTCTATTTCCCTCTCTCTCCTGTCCTTCTATTTCCCTCTCTCTCCTGTCCTTCTATTTCCC
Source organism: Oncorhynchus gorbuscha (assembly GCF_021184085.1). Classification (NCBI taxonomy): domain Eukaryota; kingdom Metazoa; phylum Chordata; class Actinopteri; order Salmoniformes; family Salmonidae; genus Oncorhynchus; species Oncorhynchus gorbuscha. Next base: position 56,973,377 of record NC_060187.1, read on the forward strand.
TCTCTCTCCTGTCCTCTATTCCCCTCTCTCTCTTGTCCTTCTATTTCCCTCTCTCTCCTGTCCTTCTATTTCCCTCTCTCTCCTGTCCTTCTATTTCCCTCTCTCTCCTGTCCTTCTATTCCCCTCTCTCTCCTGTCTTCTCCTCTGTCCTTCCTATTTCCCTCTCGCTCCTGTCCTTCTATTTCCCTCTCGCTCCTGTCCTTCTATTTCCCTCTCTCTCCTGTCCTTCTATTTCCCTCTCTCTCCTGTCCTTCTATTTCCCTCTCTCTCCTGTCCTTCTATTTCCCTCTCTCTCCTGGGTTTCTATTCCCCTCTCTCTCCTGTCCTTCTATTTCCCTCTCTCTCCTGTCCTTCTATTTCCCTCTCTCTTGTCCTTCTATTTCCCTCTCTCTCCTGTCCTTCTATTTCCCTCTCTCCTGTCCTTCTATTTCCCTCTCTCTCCTGCCCTTTTATTTCCCTCTCTCTCCTGTCCTTCTATTTCCCTCTCTCTCCTGTCCTTCTATTTCCCTCTCTCTCCTGTCCTCTATTCCCCTCTCTCTCTTGTCCTTCTATTTCCCTCTCTCTCCTGTCCTTCTATTTCCCTCTCTCTCCTGTCCTTCTATTTCCCTCTCTCTCCTGTCCTTCTATTCCCCTCTCTCTCCTGTCCTTCTATTTCCCTCTCGCTCCTGTCCTTCTATTTCCCTCTCGCTCCTGTCCTTCTATTTCCCTCTCTCTCCTGTCCTTCTATTTCCCTCTCTCTCCTGTCCTTCTATTTCCCTCTCTCTCCTGTCCTTCTAATCCCCTCTCTCTCCTGTCCTTCTATTTCCCTCTCTCTCTGGATGGATCGCGTAATGTATTTAAGCGCAAGCCTGTAACAATACACGTCGAAAAATGAAATGCAAAATCTCACTAATCCCCTGAAGTACACGGTCGGCAGGCTTCATCGCAATAGAAACTAACATTCAACTTCCGTGAGAAGTATAATGGCACGACAGGAAACCAAGTCTCCATAATTCAGAGTGAACACATAGTCATGAATACTTCAGTCGGAAACACTACGGTCAGTCTATGGACAGTCTATAGAACAAGTGCGGTGACAACGAGGACGCCTGTCCCTCTGGATGGGAGGCTGACATTTAGTACAGCAGAAGTTACAGAGACCCACTAGCCAACGCTCAACTGCTAAGAGCCGAGAGGCCAACCGGAGAGGACAATAACTCAATGCTGTGATGTTTTATACATGACCATAAAACGAGTATGTGTACGTGTGTGTGTGCGCTTATGTGTGTGTGTGTGTGTGGCATATAGGAGGCATCGCTAGCGTGTGTCACATTATCCGCAGGGTGCTGTCTGCCGGGCCTAGCAGCAACCTGCCTGCCCGCTGAGGTTTATGGGGTGTCACTCAGTCGCCGCCGCCGCCGCGAATCAAGTTAATGTTGCACATCCCATCTCTTCACTCCCGGTGGAAGAACAACATTTGAACAGCGTGATTTGGCCCCGGCGAGAGGCTGATGCGTGTTTTAATATGTGTTTTGAGTGTTCTGAGTGACTGATTCCTTTAACCAGCGAGTCGTGAGGACAGAGAGAAGCACACTGCATTATTTGAAGTGATGCCAAACAAGATGGAGGCTCGGGCGAGGATAAGATAAAAAGAAAGAAGGGGAGCGATGGAAGGGAGGCTCTGATGCCGTTTCTCCAGATGAGAGTGGCCTCCCTACAGAGAACGAGAGAGAATACGAGAATTATAGTGTCAGAGACACAGGAGAATGCAGACGGACAAAAACGACACAGTCAGTCAGTCCGACACACATACACAGCCAGTGTGCTTGCATACTTAAAGACCTTGAAAAAACGAGAAAATAGTACTGTTTGTCCATTTTGAGATGCCGTAGGCGGTATACACGTCCTCAAAATAGTCCGAATTCATCTAAGATCATTCAAAAATATCTGGCATTCATTTTGAAACGTTTTGCCGAAGAGATCCGATTCTCGCAATTTTACATCTGACTTATGTGCTGTTCGGCGCAGTATGTCTCAAGTGGAGTCGTCACTCGTTGAATCACAACAGGCACTTCAGCTTGCGCTGAGGAAGAAATGTGGGCGCCCGAACAGCTGAAAAAAACGAAGCCGAAGTCCAAAACGATCAAAACGGTAACAAAATGTTGTCATAACACCTGTCCAGAAACTGTTTTGGCTGGGAAGCATGCGAACGCCTTTAACCTACCTCATTACCATGCAACCAACAGCTTGGAGTCAGTGTAGTGTACACTACAGATGCAGCTACAGTTGAAGTCAAAGGTTTGCATATACTTAGGTTGGAGTCATTAAAACTCGTTGTTCAACCACTACACACATTTCTTGTTAACAAACTATAGTTTTGGCAAGTCGGTTAGGACATCTACTTTATGCATGACACAAGTCATTTTTCCAACAATTGTTTACAGACGGATTATGTCACTTATAATTCACTGTATCACAATTCCAGTGGGTCAGAAGATCACGTACACTAAGTTGACTGTGCCTTTAAACAGCTTGGAAAATTCCAGAAAATGATGTAATGGCTTTAGAAGCTTCTTATAGGCTGATTGACATCATTGGAGTCAATTGGAGGTGTACCTTTGGGTGTATTTCAAGGCCTACCTTCAAACTCAGTGCCTCTTTGCTTGACATCATGGGAAATCAAAAGAAATCAGCCAAAACTTGTAGACCTCCACAAGTCTGGTTCATCCTAGAGAGCAATTTCCAAACGCCTGAAGGTACGACGTTCATCTGTACAAACAATAGTACGCAAGTATAAACACCATGGGACCACGCAGCCGTAAAACCGCTCAGGAAGGACACGCGTTCTGTCTCCTAGAGATGAACGTACTTTGGTGCGAAAAGTGCAAATCAATCCCAGAACAACAGCAAAGGACCTTGTGAAGATGCTGGAGGAAACAGGTACAGAAGTATCTATATCTACAGTAAAACGAGTCCTATATCGACATAACCTGAAAGGTCACTCAGCAAACAACGGCTCCGAAACCGCCATAAAAAAGCCAGACTACAGTTTGCAACTACACTTGGGGACAAAGATCGAACTTTTGGGAGAAATGTCCTCTGGTCTGATGAAACAAAAATACAACTGTTTGGCAATAATGACCGTCATTATGTTTGGAGGAAAAGGGGGAGGCTTGCAAGCCAAAGAACACTATCCCAACCGTGAAGCACATTGGTGGCAGCATCATGTTGTGGGGGTGCTTTGCTTCAGGAGGGACTGGTGCACTTCACAAAATAGATCATTTCCCTGCCTCATGATCCTATGTGGATATTTTGAAGCAACATCTCAAGACATCGGTCAGGAAGTTCAAGCTTGGTCGCAAATGGGTCTTCCAAATGGACAATGACCCCAAGCATACTTCCAAAGTAGAGGCAAAATGGCTTAAGGACAACAAAGTCAAGGTATTGGAGTGGCCATCACAAAGCCCTGACCTCAATCCCATAGAAAATGTGAGGGCAGAACTGAAAAGAAGGACTGTGGTCCTTCTGTAGCTCAGTTGGTAGAGCATGGCGCCGTGTAGTGGGTTCGTTTCCCGGGACCACCCATACGTATAATGTATGAGACTGTAAGTCCTTTGGATAAAAGCAAATGGCATATATAACATATATATATATAAAAACCGACTCAAACCTGTTTACACCAGCTCTGTCAGGAGGAATGTGCCAAAATTCACCCAACTTATTGTGGGAAGCTTGTGGAAGGCTACCCGAAATGTTTGACCCAAGTTTAAACAATTTAAAGGCAATTCTACCAAATACTAATTGAGTGTATGCAAACGCCTGACCCATTGGGAATGTGATGAAAGAAATAAAAGCTGAAATAAATAATTCTCTCTACTATTATTCTGACATTTCACATTCTTAAAATAAAGTAGTGATCCTAATTGGACAGGGATTTTTTTTACTGGGATTGAATGTCGGGAATTGTGAAAAACTGAGTTTAAATGTATTTGGCTAAGGTGTATGTAAACTTCCGACTTCAACTGTATATATTGATCAGTGGATCAATGCCTCCAGTCAGCACAGCCTGTGGTGTTGGGTAGAGGAGGAGGGGGGGGGGTCTAAGTGGCATTACTTCAGGGAGGAGAGGGCCGTCGCCTGGGAAGCAGTCAGACACCAGGAGTTGGAGGAATTAACCTTTAACACCGACATGCAGCCCCGACCAATCAATTACACAATTCAACCTTAACATTGTCTGAACTGCCTTAACACTGAACTGAACATACAGCATTTAGAGGGAATACATATCATCCTAGACATAGCGGACAGTCAAACCTGGATTGGACATAAAGCATAAGCCGGCTCAGTCAATTATACTGTATCAAACATGACAGCACAATGACACCACTGTGAAAAACACATTTTTAAGATCAATTATTTTCAAACCGCATCCTTTACAATCCCAATCCCACGATTACGTAAAATTAGAGATATGAACCTGGATGCTTCGAACGGGGCGGTGCGAGACCACTAAACCCGAGATGTTTTATTTTGTGAGGCCGTTGTACAGCTGATGCACAAGCAGGATGGGCGTCCGAGGTGCTGTCGGGCGTTGAAGGTGACACAGCTAAGTAGTTCAAGTGTCAGAGAGAGCATGTATCCAGGTCACCAAGGATGGGCTGGAGGGGGGGGACGGGACATGGGAGGTTAGGTTAGGGGGAGGGTTAGCAGAGGACGCCCCCCCCCCACTACAAGGAACAGGCTACATGCTCGAAAGTAGACCCCCCCCCAGCCAAGGAGAGGCGGAGCAGGGACCAACAGGTCAGCCGTCGAGGGAGGTGTTCTTGTCACCTGCTTTGTTCCAGCTGAAAGGGACTGAGAGGGACCACTGTCAGCTTTACAAGCTCTATGAATCAATGCCAGGGAGAGAGAGAGAGAGAGAGAGAGAGAGAGAGAGAGAGAGAGAGAGAGAGAGAGAGAGAGAGAGAGAGAGGGGAGAGAGAGAGAGAGAGAGAGAGTGTAATGGGGAGAGAGAGAGAATGGGGAGAGAGAGAGAGAATGGAGAGAGAGAGGTGTAATGGGGAGAGAGAGAGAGGTGTGTAATGGGAGTGAGAGAGAATGGGGAGAGGTAATGGGGAGAGAGAGAGGTGTAATGGGGAGAGAGAGAGGTGTAATGGGGATGGGGAGAGAGGGAGGTGTAATGGGAGAGAGAGAGAGAGGAGGTGTAATGGGGAGAGTGAGAGAGGAATGGGGAGGTGTAATGGGGAGAGTGTAATGGGGAGAGAGAGAGGTGTAATGGGGAGAGAGAGAGAGAGGGAGGAGGGAGAGAGAGAGAGAGGTGTAATGGGGAGAGTGAGAGAGAGGGGAGGTGTAATGGGGAGAGAGGAGAGAGAGTGATGTGTAATGGAGAGAGAGAGAGAGAGAGAGAGAGAGAGAGAGAGAGAGAGAGTGATGTGTAATGGGGAGAGTGAGAGAGAGAGAGAGAGGAGAGGAGTAATGGGGAGAGTGTAATGGGGAGAGAGAGAGGTGTAATGGGGAGAGAGAGAGGTGTAATGGGGAGAGTGAGAGAGAGGAGGGTGTAATGGGGAGAGTGAGAGAGAGGGAGGTGTAATGGGGAGAGAGAGAGGTGGGGAGAGAGAGAGAGAGGAGAGAGAGAGGGGAGAGAGAGAGAGAGAGAGAGAGAGTAAGAGAGAGAGAGAGAGAGAGAGAATGGAGGAGAGAGAGAGAGAGAGAGAGAGAGAGAGAGAGAGAGAGAGAGAGAGAGAGAGAGAGAGAGAGAGAGAGAGAGAGAGAGAGAGAGATGGAAGAGAGAGAGTTGGGGAATGGGGAGAGAGAGAGAGGTGTAATGGGGAGAGAGAGAGGTGTAATGGGGAGAGTGAGAGAGAGGGAGTGTAATGGGGAGAGAGAGTGATGTAATGGGGAGAGAGTGATGTGTAATGGAGAGAGAGAGAGAGAGAGAGAGAGAGAGAGAGAGAGAGAGAGAGAGAGGTGTAATGGGGAGAGAGAGGGTGTAATGGGGAGAGGTGTAATGGGGAGAGAGAGAGTGTAATGGGGAGAGAGAGAGGTGTAATGGGGAGAGAGAGAGGTGTAATGGGGAGAGAGAGAGAGAGGGAGGTGTAATGGGGAGAGTGAGAGGGAGGGAGGAGTAATGGGGAGAGTGAGAGAGAGGGAGGTGTAATGGGGAGAGTGAGAGAGAGGGAGGTGTAATGGGGAGAGTGAGAGAGAGTGATGTGTAATGGAGAGAGAGAGAGAGAGAGAGAGAGAGAGAGAGAGAGTTGGAATGGGGAGAGAGAGAGAGAGAGAGAGAGAGAGAGAGAGAGAGAGAGAGAGAGAGAGAGAGGGAGGTGTAATGGGGGAGAGTGAGAGAAAGAGAGGTGTAATGGAGAGAGAGAGAGGTGTAATGGGGAGGGAGAGAGAGAGAGAGGAGAGAGAGAGTGATGTGTAATGGAGAGAGAGTGATGTGTAATGAGAGAGAGAGAGAGAGAGAGAGAGAGAGGTGTAGAGAGAGAGAGGTGTAATGGGGAGAGTGAGAGAGAGGTGTAATGGGGAATGGGAGAGAGTAATGGGGAGAGAGGTGTAATGGGAGAGTGAGAGAGAGGAGAGGTGTAATGGGGAGAGTGAGAGAGAATGGGAGGTGTAATGGGGAGAGTGAGAGAGAGGAGAGAGAGAGAGAGTGTGGGGAAGGGGAGAATGGGGAGAGAGAGGGTGTAATGGGGAGAGAGAGGGGAGTGAGAGAGAGAGGTGTAATGGGAGAGAGAGAGTGTAATGGGGAGAGAGAGAGAGAGAGAGAATGGGAGAGAGAGAATGGAGAGAGAGAGAGAAGAGAGAGAGAGAGAGGTGGAATGGGGAGAGAGAGAGAGGAATGGGGAGAGAGAGAGGTGTAATGGGGAGAGAGAGAGAGGTGTAATGGGGAGAGTGAGGAGAGAGTGAATGTGTAATGGGGTGTAGAGAGGGATGTGTAATGGAGAGAGTGAGAATGGAGAGAGAGAGAGAGAGAGAGAGAGAGAGAGAGAGAGAGAGAGAGAGAGAGAGAGAGAGAGAGAGAGAGTGTAATGGGGAATGGGGAGAGAGAGAGGTGTAATGGGGAGAGAGAGAGGTGTAATGGGGAGAGAGAGAATGGTGTAATGGGGAGAGAGAGAGAGTGTAATGGGGAGAGAGAGGTGTAATGGGGAGAGAGAGAGAATGGGGAGTGTAATGGGGAGAGTGAGAGAGAGGGAGGTGTAATGGGGAGAGTGAGAGAGAGGGAGGAGTAATGGGGAGAGTGAGAGAGAGGGAGGTGTAATGGGGAGAGTGAGAGAGAGGGAGGTGTAATGGGGAGAGAGAGAATGGGGAGTGATGTGTAATGGAGAGAGAGAGAGAGGAGAGAGAGAGAGAGAGAGAGAGAGAGAGAGAGAGAGAGAGAGAGAGAGAGAGAGAGAGTTGGAATGGGGAGAGAGAGAGAGAGAGAGAGAGAGAGAGAGAGAGAGAGAGAGAGAGAGAGAGAGGGGGAGGTGTAATGGGAGAGGTGTAGAGGAGGGAGGTGTAAATGGGGAGAGTGAGAGAAAGAGAGGTGTAATGGGGAGAGAGAGAGACAGGTGTAATGGGGAGAGAGAGA